>NC_090647.1:280044843-280247343 GCF_040937935.1 Hyperolius riggenbachi
AGTCAAAGTACGTGTCAGGCCATACCGCATTCCCGAGGCCCGCAGGAAAGCAGTTTCAGACGAGGTTAAAAAAATGTTGGAAATGGATATAATTGAGGAATCGCAGAGTGACTGGTCGAGTCCCATCGTGCTGGTCCCAAAGCCCAATGGAACTCTGCGGTTTTGCAATGACTTCAGAAAATTGAATGAGGTGTCAAAATTTGATGCTTACCCCATGCCTCGAGTAGATGAGTTGATAGAAAGGCTAGGCCCAGCCCGGTTTATTACCACTCTGGATCTGACAAAGGGGTACTGGCAGATACCTCTATCCAAAAGTGCCAGGGAGAAAACCGCGTTCTCCACTCCAGATGGTCAGTTCCAGTACAAAAAAATGCCCTTTGGTCTTCACACTGCTCCCGCCACCTTTCAGAGAGCTATGGACAGGTTGCTTCGGCCTCATCAACGTTACACCTCTGTGTATCTTGATGATATTGTGATTTTTAGTAAGGACTGGGATTCCCATCTTCCCCGGGTGCAAGCTGTGTTAGACTCACTAAGAGAGGGAGGCTTCACAGTGAACCCTGAAAAGTGTGCCATTGGGATGGAGGAGGCTAAGTACCTGGGGTACATTGTGGGTAGAGGTTTGGTAAAACCCCAACTCAATAAAGTAGAGGCGATAAAAGACTGGCCCCGCCCCATTACAAAAAGACAGGTAAGGGCATTCCTTGGCATAGTTGGGTATTACCGGCGGTTTATACCCAACTTTTCCACTCTAGCAGCACCACTGACTGATCTGACTAAGGGTCGGAAGTCAGTCATGGTGAGCTGGAACACAGATGCAGAAAAGGCCTT
The DNA here is from genome assembly GCF_040937935.1 of Hyperolius riggenbachi. NCBI lineage: Eukaryota > Metazoa > Chordata > Amphibia > Anura > Hyperoliidae > Hyperolius > Hyperolius riggenbachi. The sequence continues at coordinate 280,045,675 of NC_090647.1, forward strand.
TCTGGAGCTAAAGGCCACTTTGTGTCAGCACCCGATATTGGTTGCTGCAGATTTTTCAAGAGAATTTGTGGTACAGACTGATGCATCAGATGTTGGGCTGGGGGCTGTCCTGTCACAAATAGTGGGTGGTGAGGAGCATCCTGTGCTGTTTCTGAGTAGGAAGTTAACAGCAGCTGAAAGAAGGTATGCTGTGGTCGAATGGGAATGTTTGGCTATCAAGTGGGCCCTTGACTCGTTACGCTACTTTTTTATTAGGTAGGAAATTCCGGTTAGTTTCAGACCATGCTCCTTTGACTTGGATGATGAGAAACAAGGAAACCAATGCCAGGGTGACAAGGTGGTTCCTGTCCCTACAGGAATTTTCGTTTGTGGTAGAGCACAGACCCGGGAGACTGCATCAAAATGCTGATGCCCTCTCCCGAGTCCACTGTATGGTGTCTAGTGATGCCTCCACCTCCTCCGGGTTGAGGCAAAGGGGGGGGATATGTACAGGACTCCAGGGATGGGTCCTGGACGGAAGATACATTTCCCCTATTTTTGGTTTTGGCTCCCTTTAGACAGGCAGTTGGGGAAGGAGTCCGGGGTAGTTTGCAACCCAGGGTTGCATGTTCTTTCATTTGTTAGGGCCCGGACTCTGGAATGGAAGGGAAATGGTTGGGCGGGCTCTTCCATTCCACCCCAGGGCTTGTCTGGAGATAGGCTTGATAAAATTAATGCCAGTACAGCAGGGGTTAACCTATTGCAGGAAGCAATATCTGCAAGGAGCTCTGGGAAAGGAGTGTGTGATTTTCCTGAGCAGGTGTGCATTGCTGATGAGCTGTGCAGGCTGCAGACAGTGTGTGTGTGGATCAGAGCTCCTGGCTGGACTTCCCAGTGTTACAAGGAAGGTAACCCTCTTGCTAAAAAGAAAAGAAATACGGAGGTGTGTCAGAAATTGAACTGCGTTTCTTGCAAAGACTTTTAAGTTTGGGTTGCTGAAGAAAGATGGACTTTTCCCTTATGTTGAATTGAACAATGAACTGCATAGTTTTGTTGGCTGAGTGAAGCTGCACTTTATTTTCTGGTTTTCTGGCGGATGCCTAACTTGTGTTGCAAGAATAAACAAAACTGTTGTTTTTTTTCAACTTTATGGCTGCCTAAACTATGTGAAACTTGATCCCAGATCCCCTGAATATCACAACATATATACATACATACATATATACATACATACATACATATATATATATATATATATATATATATACATATACACACACACACACATATATATATATACGTACGTACGTACGTACGTACGTACGTACGTACGTGGGAACATTAGAGAAAACACATACCCTGCTCTCCGCTTCATCCTTCACTGCTCAGCCTGCTTGTTATCAGCCCTGATAAAATCCCCGACTGAGCATTCAGTCTGGCTTTGCTGAGGAATTTTTTATAGCCAAGTCATTAAAGCAGAGCCAGGCTTGGGCTCGAAAAGACAGAGAAGACAGACTCCGCTATGACTCCTGAGCAAAGCCAGACTGAATGCTCAGTCGGGGATTTCATCGGGGCGGGTAAAAAGCAAGCTGAAGAATGAAACAAAGCAGGGTAGGTGTTTTCTCTAATGTTCCCACTGATATATATGGTAAAATACATGAGGGTTCTTCATCTCTGGTTCACTTCAAGGCTGCTTGTCCTTTGCTGTCTCCCTGGGTGGCTCCGGCCCCCCGTATTTCTGCCCGAAAGACTAGCAGAGTCACGCTTCATCATGCATGCGTGGCCCGGCCAGGCACAGAACGCTCCCAACCTCTGGATCGTAACAAGAGAGTGTGCCTGGCTGAGCGTGCGCAACAAGTCCAGGCTTTCAGGCTGAATTACGGGGGAACCGGAGGCACCCAGGGAGGAAGCAAGGGACGAGCGGCCTTAAAGGGGCTTAAGGATGCTCCAGGTATGGTACCTGAGAAATTTCTCTTCTCAGGTACACTAAAGAGGATGTATGTTTTATTATATTCTGTATAAATGAAGTAGCGAACAACTTTTAACCAAATAGTTATGGAATATGTAATTATTTAATATTCTGCTGTGAGCAGGTGAAGTTTCAAACAAATCCTGACAAGAATTTCAAATTTAACTTTTTCAATGTACTGCTTTAGATTACTTTATAGTGAGCCAATACATTATTATGGATATTATAATAAACTTGTGCCATGTGTACAGTCGGGCAGAATTCAAGATTTTTTTATCCCTTGTTCTAAACAATAAAGAACTCCACCTGCTGCATGTAAACAGTACACAAGAATGATTTATGTCCAATACTACACAATTTGCTGGATGAAAACCTTTTTTAAAATTTTCTAAACAACATTTAAAGCACTAAATATATATATATATATATATATATATATATATATATATATATATATATATATATATATATATATATATATATATATATATATATATATATATATATATATATATATATATATATATATATATATATATCAAAGTTAAACTTTGCTTTGGAAGCTCTAAGAATGGGAAATGGCATGTACCAGTTCAGATAGACATATGAGAAGCGGATTCTAAAAAACAAATCCCAGGCTTGGTTCAAATTGAGCTGGACCACAAATGGTTTGTTTGGAGTGGAAAGTGCAGTGTCTGGTTTGAGTCCAGAGCAGATGCGTTTCCACCACGGCTTCTGTTGGAAAGGAGTCTGCTGTCCGGAAAAATTGTGGAGGTCGGATTTTTGTGTTACATTTATCGGAACAAATCAAACCGAACCCATTAACAACATAGGAACCCTTTACTGTTATTTTTTTTCCAATCTGTTGCAATCCAGAAAAAAGGGGTATTTTGTGTCGCAGTGTGAACCAGGCCTAAACCTTTGGAGTACTTTCTGAAACGGAGTATAATGCAGAAGCAATTTAGGCTGGATCCACACTTTTTTGCACGAGTTGTCTGACAGTTTTGCATTGCTGTCAAGTGTTTTTCTGCATGTTAAAAACGCATTCAAGTGTGAACTAGCCCACTGATTAGCATTGGTTCTCAGTGTTCCTGTGCAGAAAATGCACAGAAAAACTGACGAGTGGAGACAGGTCCTAAACGTGTACGGCTAAAAAAAAAAACTTCCAAAAGCCTTTCACACTAAAGCTAAATAGGTAAATGAGGCGCAAACAATTATGAGTCTACATCGAATTATGCAAATTTTGAATGCAATTTTAAGCAGATTGAATGAACTATCAAATTCCACCTTGGCCAGATTTGATTGGACAGTTTTGAAGCTCCATAAATGTGTATAATACATCAACTTGAAATATGCATCTCACTAAAGAGCCCTATAGCTCATCTGTTATATTTTTCAAAAAGTGAATTTAACAGGCAAGGTTGCACACTATGGTGCCTTATTTACCTTGCAAGTTTTTGATAAAAAAAAACAAAAACAAAAAGGTGCAGGGATTCCTGTCAGATACTGCTGCACCAGGACACCCCAATTTAAAAGAATGACTACCATATTTTCGCACCTGACCATAAGACGTATCTTGGCCAAATCCAGGGGAAAAAGAAAAAAAAAAACATTCTTAGCCTAGTGAGTCTTCAGGGACATCTTGTGGAACGTCTCTCCTCAAGCTGCCTACCTTCCTTACCAAACAGTGCTCCCCCCCGGCCACCCCAAAGGCCCTGTAGCTGCAGCCAGCACCAGGTCTTTTCCCCCTAGCACAACACTGCATACCCGTGGGGACCAGTAGCAGCAGATTTAGCCAGGTCTCTTGTCTCTCTTCCTCTCCCTTGCAAATTAACTGCAATCCCTACAACCCCTACAGAATATACACTGCGGAGCCCTCACAGCTCCAGAGTCCTCTCTGTCGTATGTCCTATCTCCTTGCTAGCACCCTCTAACACCGTGACCTCGGGAGCACATGAGAGTGCGCCACTAGAAAGGACAGTTTCAAAAGCTTCATTAATCTGTCCAAAACATTAAAATATTTAGACAGAAAGGTTTTTGTTTTTATTGCTACAACTCAATATAAACATGTTTTCACTTATTAGTTGGTCAGTGCAGACACTACCAGTTGCTGTGTGAATCATGCTCTCTGTTCATTTATCCTGAGTTTCAATCTAATCTTTCATGCCAAAGAAAATTCATTCACTCAAGTTAAAGAATAGTACTCCAATACATTGACAGCTATTTTCATTGCCATTCTCAGTTGTGTATGATGTGAGGGATTGTCTGCTTTTATAGTAAAGTGAAAATACTCAACTCTTATTTCTAAAGTAGTAGTGCAAATGAAGACCATCCCGTTACAATTTCTTCATGAAGCTTCTGGTCATGATTTTATTTTTTGGTAGGAAATGAGTTTACTACGTACCTTGCTTAAATATTCCCTCATAACTTGAATGAAGTAGGGCATAGCAAAGTCCATTATGTTATGTCTCCATGCGGTTTCCAGTACAACATCTGGCCGCAGCAGGTCATAGCATGTGAAGAGGCAAGCAGCAAAGCATTCTCTCTTCCCTTCCACTAAGAACCACTGCAGAAGCTCCTCTGCCAATTCTGTGTCTTTGGATTCGGAGGCATACTGCATAGCATCCTAAGAGAGAAAAACATTGGACACATTAGAAGAGGTAGACCGAAAGGGGGGGGGGGGGGGGGGACCCACACACACACCACACATCACAGCTGTAACATACTGCAGAATCCTCATCACTACACTACAAGTAGAGAAATATGTATATAAGATACTCATCAATAAAAATTCCAAAACACTTACATTAACAAATCCTACCCCTATGTATGTTGGGTACTAGGTAGTATGGTCTAATCAGTTATAAGAAATGATGGTAAAGCAGCTTCAAGAAACCTAATACTCTTTAAGGCTCATGTCCCACCAGTGACTTTGAAGCAAATAGCTGAAGGTCTGTACAATCACTGGGCATGAGCACATATGGTGCCATGAGCAAGTCACAAAATTCAGCCCCACACCCATATGACACCATAGAGCCTTGTACTTCCAAAGCTACCAGATTTTGTGAGGGCTTAGAATTGTAGATTTCTACTTGGGGAAAAAAATTCTGCAGGTAGAAGATGGCATTGCACATTGAGTGCAAAACACTAATTTAACCATTTTACTTTTCATTAGTTAGATTTTCAATGGTTAGATTCCAGTTAAATTAATGGATTCACCAGTTGTGTTTTTACTAGACATGCTATAGGCATTGTATGGTTTTAGGTAGTGGGAAAGTGTTAGAACATTATTATGATTATTAACCCATTCAGGTTCCGTCGTTTTCACGTGAGAAATGTTCACCTCCCATTCATTAGCCTATAACTTTATCACTACTTATCACAATGCACTGATCTATATCTTGTTTTTTCCGCCACCAATTAGGCTTTCTTTGGGGGGTACATTTTGCTAAGAGCCACTTTACTGTAAATGCATTTTAACAGGAAGAAGAAGAAAAAAATGGAAAAATTAATTATTTCTCAGTTTTCAGCCATTATAGTTTTAAAATAATACATGCCTCCATAATTAAAACTTGCGTATTGTATTTGTCCATATGTCCCGGTTATTACACCGTTAAAATTATGTCCCTATCACAATGTATGGCGACAATATTTTATTTGGAAATAAAGGTGCATTTTTTCCATTTTGCATCTATCACTATTTACAAGTTTAAAATAAAAAAATATAGAAATATTTCATCTTTACATTGATATTTAAAAAGTTTAGACCCTTAGGTAAATATTTACATGTTTTTTTTTATTGTAATGTTTTTTTTTTTTATACTAAACATTTTATTTGGGTACTTTTGGGAGGGTGGGAGGTAAACAATAGATTTATAATGTAAATGTGTGTTAATTCTGTTTTTTTTTTCAGGTGTAGTATTACTTTTTGGCCACAAGATGGCGGCCATGAGTTTGTTTACATGATGTCACTCTAAGCGTAGAAGGCGGCCAGAAAAGGCGCAGCTTCCGAGAGAAGCTGTCGCTTTTTCAGCGGGGGAGAGGAATCAATGATCGGGCTCCGTAGCCCGATACATTGATTCCTTGGCTACCGAATCCGCGGCCGGGAGTGCGCGTGCACGATCGGGGCGCGCGGTAGCGCGCATGGTTCCTGGACGTAGAAACTACGTCCAGGAACCAAAATAGGTTAATATAGCGCCAACATCACAGCTCTGTAGATTGTGTTGCCACTTAACTGTCCCTCAAAAGGGCTCACAATCTTATGTAAAGTTTTACACAACTGTCTGTGCACCCATTCAGAAGCATACTTTTTGCTTCATTATAGATGGGATTTCAATAGCTGGATAGACAAACTAAAAAGGAAGGGAGTTGAAAAACTGGATAATAACTTAACAGACGGAACAGTGGACAACCTATGAGCCTGCAATGTTACAATTCTGTGCTGTTATTAATCATTACTACATGGTAATGTACTTTACATAGTAGGGAACCCTTTTATTCATCTGTTCAGAGATAGTAATGAGAACACACATTTAGTAGATCACACAACTCCCGTTTGATATATGGCTAAGCTTGTAATCGTTTCAGGACTGTTCAGTGTCATTTTTTCTTTTTGCAATTGAAGCTACTACACTACCAATGAAATGCTGTACAGAAGATCAAGTGTACCAGCATAACATCTTCAGGCACTTGTGCAAAGTTGAAGTCGCTACCATAGAACAAATTATACTTCCTAAACTACAACTAATCAGGGCAGCAACAGCTTCAGTGACAAAGATGGTGGGCAAAAGATCAACATACAAATGTTCAACCATACTTAAAATTCAAGATATGCGATTTTTAAAATAGCACTGTAGCTCACAGTGTTAGGAACCCACCTTGTATAGTCTGTCCTTCTTGCATAGCTCCACACTCTGTTTCCAGCGATTGTTACCCTTGAAGAGGTATGCAGCAATCCTTCTGAATTCAATAAGCTCATGTTTCTCCAAGCGTTGAGCAAGGGAAATATTGTCAAAGTTGTCATATGCATCTATGGATGTGCGAAGTGCCTTAAAAATAAAATATTAATATTCAAGTGGAAATAGTCTGCCAATTAAAATACAATCTGGAATTATTGTGGTGAATAGGTGTTTGCATGTCAATTCTGGCACACTTCCGATAATGTGCATATGAAATGTTAGAATTTTGTAATTAAGGTCTCCAGTCACCAACCTCACCCTTCAATGAGCCTAACACCAGCCTAAAAGTTACTGGTTTAGGAAGAAATTACTTGTAGGAAGTAAAGCAGATATTAACCTCCCTAGAATTTCCACTGTTCCTCAGTGTCCTTCATTATTTTTCATGTGTGTTCTCCACCTGCACTATTGTGAGGTTTTGGTGATTGCTTGCAGCATCATCAAAAACCATTCATCCTGCTATTTTCAGTCACTGATACGATTGGGAATTGGCAGAGGGTAGCAGGTCTGTCAAAGTAGGAAAACCCTACCTTTACATTGTGCCAGCTTCAGAAAGAGGCAGGATTTTGGGACTATCTTTGAGGAAGTGACTGGACAAACTTCACCGAAGCAATAATGGCACAAAGGAGGAACTTGTGGCAGAAAAGAGAAGTAAACACCAGCAGGAAGGTCATTATGTGGCTTTCCCCATTTACGTTCACATAAGTTCAGCATTGCACTTAGGCCCCTTTAGTATCCCCAGCACTAGGCATCACATTAAACCTCCCTTTACACCAACCCTCCTAACTTATAGGGACAGTTCTATATCAGTGCCTAAAAATTACTTGATAAAAAGGACCACTAAAAAGTTAACCATGGCAAAAAACAAAACCAAAAAAAACCTGCCCTTAAAACTCTTCTATTGGCGAGGCTGTCTTACCTGGTAGTCCTCTTCTGTGATGAATAGGTTGTTCAGAGACTCATTCACTGATTTGTTATTATGGTTCTGTACTGAGCGAAGATATGGTTTTACCAGAGGAAGCTGTTTCACCTTAAACAAAGAACAGAACGTTAAATACAAACATTCTCAAAATCACTTTGAAAAACTTACTAAGCATTAAGCAAAAAAAAAAAAAGTAAAAAGTAAAATGCGCCTCTAGGTGGCAGCGCAATCAATAAGGAGTCAATGCCAGTGTGAATTACCTTGGAGAAGTAGTTGACAGCACGGGTGTGATCTAGTCTTGGGGACAGCACCATCAGGAGATCATTCAATAGCAATGGCTTAAATTCCAAGTAAAACTGTATTGCTCTGTAATACAGCTCAACATTGGCCACCTGTAAACAAGAACAAGCACATATTAGAGCAAATTGCCAGCCCAGTGAAATTATTTCATGCAGAGTAAGTGCTTCTAGCTCCTTCAGGCAATAAAGTTACCAAAATGTCTTAAAGAAAAATATCAATGTTTTCTGGATGAGGAAGACATACTATGTAGTAGGATTATAAACAAAATAAAGTCTTTACCCTTAGACTACATGGACAATAAGTAAACACTGATTATGACAATGTTAATACAGAAACCAGTAAAAGCGATACATACCTTAGTTATGATATCTTTAAATTGCCCTTCTTTCCATGCATCTGTAGGGTGGCTCATCATTGTGATAATAGCATTATCATACTCTTCGTATTTATCATATAAAAATACCAGTTCTGACCACAGGTGTGCTTGTTCAGCTGCCCTCAGCACCTGGAAATACAAGATTAACAATTATTACAAAAATTCAGGGTAAGGAATATGGTTTTCAATGACATTTCTATGAAGTATAAATTAGCAGGGCATATATAACAAGATTTATTACCTTGGGAATGTTGACTCTTGACCAGAATAGCTCCAAATGCTCCCTCATTTTCTGTGGCTTGAATTTAGAATACAGAATGGCCAGCTCTGTAAACATGCCCATGTGTGCACGCTCCAAGCCCAGGGCTGCTTCCAGCATTGTGATGAGCTCTTCAAAATAGCCACGATCCTAGGAGTAAAAAACAAACAATTGCTGAAAAAGCTGTAAGATGAAGAACCAACATAAAAATCACATTCAGATGGAAAGAAAGTCATAGGTTTATTAGGAATTGGTATAAATCATATTTACCTGATAGTAGTTTATAAGCTCCTCCAGTTCATCAGCATGTACCACAATGTGAAGACCACACATCTGAGCAAGACGGAACTCTTTACCATCAACGCAAGCAAAGCAAACCTGAAAGAGGAAAATAAAATTGAAAGTACTGAGCTTCTCACAATATTAATGCCATAAGCTATAAAATCACAACAAAATCAATGGGGAATTCAGGAACTGTCTGACTACATGTTCAAAAATAAGGAGCTTGACAGCTACACTGACCAGTACTAGTTATTGCTCCCGTTATTGCCTGATGAATCAGGTTTGATCCTGTGAAACGCGCTGCATTGTGGAGTGTATAAATACATTTCATTGTTGACTATTAAATCGACCAATTCGGTGTCTACTTACTCGGGAGTTAAGTCCACCACTACCTCCTTTTTTAAAGCGTTTATTAACGGTTTTACCCTGTTATTATAGACAATAAAAATAGTATTGTTCCACCCCTAAATATTTCAGCAAAACCGTTCCAAACACACAAACAATGGGGTTTTTATTGAACCAATATCTTATTTATTCTTCATTCACAGTGTCTTCCAATTGTGGACAAGACATATGGGTACAAATTCAGAGTTCCAATTCACATAAAAGACTGCCTGTAATTGGTGCCTCTTTTTCCTCCTTGCTACATTCTTGAGTCCACCCTTGGTGGAGGGGTGTTACCCATTTTCTCCTATCTACAGAGAACTATTTAATAACCTGAGTGGGGTCAGGTCCTAATGCTCCTCGCCAGCCTATACAGTGGTTGCCTTTGATGTAATCCACAGTTGTGAGTATAAGAGCAAACATTTTGTCTTTCTCCATAACCTGGTTATACTACATACTACACTATATTGGGCTCTATGTGTCCCTTTCTGTTTTCATCCTACAAATGTTAAAATAACTTCTTTAAGTGAGCCAGAGGTCTCTGAAAGGAAGGGGGGGAGGGGGGGGGGGGCAGCCACTATAAATTTCTGCCTGCAGTCTGAACTGATTTAGTAGGGTGTATGGATTTATGGTAAAGATCTGTTATAGGTCCACAGTGCCCGTGGGCAACTAACATTTGTTCATTATTGCAGGCATATTTGAAAAGGCTTTATAATCCTCATAACTTGTAAATTGCCTTTGCACATTTCGATTGCATTATTTAACATACACGCCAAAACATTTAGCCCACAAAAATGTATGGGCATTCTTATGGTTAAATGGATCTATGCTTAGCTATACATTGTTAAAGCGGTATTGTCACCATAAAAATCAAATTTCAACAGCAACTGGTCTAAGTGTATTAAGTGATAAAGATGCTAATCCTGCATTCAAAACTTTTTCTCTGTTATGGTTTGTAGTTATCACATACTTTAGGAGCACTGGCCCTAGTGCCAAACCGTGCCAAAAAGTTGAATGCTGGGAGTTCTTTTTATCTATAATATATTCCTCCTCTTCCATTTATTTCCCTGCCTAGCTGATCACTTGTTTTTACAAGCAAGGCTGAGGTGACTCAGTGATTGGATGTGTAAATAATAATAATAATAATAAAAAAAAAAAGACTCTGGGAGGAGGGCAGCTAATAAATACACAATGAGCAAGAGAAGGGGGGGGGGGGGGTACAAGAGTCAGGGAGGATATGATGTCAGCATTAAAGAGGAACTCCAGTGAAAATAATTTAATAAAAAAAGTGCTTCATTTTTACAATTATGTATAAATGATTTAGTCAGTGTTTGCTCATTGTAAAATCTTTCCTCTCCCAGATTCACATTCTGACATGTATTACATGGTGACATTGTTACTGTGGGCAAGTTATGTAGCTGTTTCTAGCTGCTCTGGCTGTTACAGACAGCTTTAAACAGCCATTTCCTGTCTGTGAACATTGTTACATTGTGGCAGTTTGCCAGGAGTACCGCGGTATTCAGAGCCTCTTGTGGGAGGGGTTTCAGCACAAAAATCAGTCACACAGCGCCCCCTGATGGTCTGTTTGTGAAAATCATTCTATTTCTCATGTAAAAGGGGGTATCAGCTACTGATTGGGATAAAGTTCAATTCTTGGTTGGAGTTTCTCTTTAAGCTTGGCAAGATGGCCACTGCCTAGAGTAGGATTCTCTGCTTTTCCTTTATAAAATTCACAGGAATAATTACGTGGATAGCACAATACATCTGTTATGTAAGTAGAAGTAGTATTTATCTAATTATATATGTGTTTTTTATTTCTAGGTTAGCATGGGTGTCGCTTGTTCTTTAACATTAATTGTAATGCATAGTGTATAAATTTGTTGTCACCTCTTTCCAAGTACGAGTGCTGTTCGCCTTTCTTGCACCATCCACAGCAGCCTGATATTCTCCCAGGTGAACAAGTGTTGATGCTAAGCGACCAAAATTGGAAACGTTGTTGTACAGGAGCTTAGCAGCATCATACATTTTTTCGTCGTAGCAGCGGTCACCAACCTAAAAAACATATGAAATGTCAAACACTTCAGTGCTGATATTAGCAAAGAAAAAAAATCCACAAGTCAGTATGGAGGAGAGCAAACTGAAGTAAAGCGAGAAACCACATCCATTCAATCCACTATACCTGTGATCCCTAAGTAGTCAACTCTCTTATAAAGTGAAGTCTGAAGCCAACACTATCAAGTTCATAATAGAAGTAAAGAACATCCCGTAAACTTAAATAATTCACTTTTTTGGACAGATTCTATGGGCTCTATTCACTAAGGGCAGGTTGGTAAAATCCTTTTGGTCAGTAAACAAATTTGTTATTTCACACTTTTTTTCCAAATTTACTAAATATTGTCTGCATGAGGCAGAGGTTCGGCAATTTACCGAACAAACATGCCTCAATTCGCTAAGCCCTGCTCAGTAAGTGTCACTAGACGAGTAGCAGGTCAGCGGTGAGGCAGGGATCTGTGTGTATGACTTGGGGGTTTTCTTTCCAGTGCATCTCTGACATCACTTTAGATGTGCTGCACCCACCAGGGGGAGCTCTTCTGTAAGCCAGAATACAGATTTTCACATGTAAAGGGATGCAGAAAAGCCTCCAAAAAGTTGACCTTCCTCCGCTCTTATACAGTGAAAGACCTCCAGAATCCCTATTGCATCAAATCAACTGAGAAGCAGTGCTGTACGACTCTTCCTATTGGCTGCCTGGCTGTCCATAAAGGCTGTCTATCAAGTTACCGCACAGAGAGCATGGAAAAAGTCAGTCATCGGCTGCTATGAGCTGGCAAAAAATATCAATCGCTTTTGCCCGATTTACTGAATGGGTTAATCTTTGTGAAATGCAATTTCTTGACTTTTCCTGAGGCAATTACCGCACAAGTCTGTAAAAACCCCTCCCCCCCCCCCCCAAAAAAAAACCGCCACAACTTACTTGTTGAATGTGTGCGTTGTTTGGTCCATTGATAAACTCCTCAAGCTCTGTGAGACGGTTGGTTTTAGCAAGAGCAAAGATGAGCTCTGTTTCCACGTAAGATTCCCTTGCCTTCTTCCTGGCCATCTGCAGATATTTAACCAGTTCTTCCCAATTTCCTACAACACATCAAAAAAAAATTACAGGTATTTCCAGTGAAGGTTAACTTAATGTGTGCATATGTATACATACATTCACCTAATCTAGCACAGACAACAAATATATTAGGACTGGCAGACCCAAGGCCGTTTGAAAACGGGCTCTAGGGTCTGTTTCTCGCCGCCGCATGTTACTGCACGCACACACCCACCGCACACCCAGCCGCCCGCTCACACGCCCGCCCGGCTCCCTGGCCCCGTCCTCCTGTCTCTGTTAAGCTGAGTCCGTGCTGCGCACATGCGCAGTAGCAAAAACCACAGTCCAAGCTACACAAGGACAGCGTGACGCAGGGAAACAGGGGTTTTATTATAGAGGATGCTTTGTGAATGAGAAAAATGCATGGTTGAGATAGAGCATTAAAGTAGCCACATATTGGACCACTACCCCCCCCCCCCCCAACTTGCAGTAAGGCTATACATATACATAGCACACAATCTTACTATCTCTGCTGCAGCACTGACTGTTTTCAGTAATGGGACTTGTCGAGGGCCATTGTGTTTTAGCTTGACTTTCTAGTTTGGAAGCAACACCATTTCCACCATGGTATCTAGCATGTCTCTGCCTATCCTTTAAAAGTCCCCTACCTGTGCCCTGGTGATACAATCTGGCCTCTGTACAACTGCTGCAGAAAGCCATCAATTACATCGAGGTGGGGTTTGGGGGATAACAGTCATGTCCATAGTCTGATTCGATTATGGTGACTTGCTAGGGCTCAAAGCCTAGTTTGTGACAGACAGGACTGCTGAGGTAATGAGGCTCCATTCTATACTTCCTTACAGTCAGACAAATAGTGACCCTACTTCAGAACAACAAAGTGTCATTCCAGAGAAAATTAAGCTTTGATCCCTCACTCTACATTTATACAATTCTGTATACAGTAAAAGCCCTTATATGCAGCATTCAGGCAAATTACACTCTCCCAACCAGATTACCTGGGTGCCATGGGGTTGTGTAATTAAACTCTCTCCTCATCAGCTATGCAGAGCAGCAGTGACTTACTAGAAAACCAGATGCTGCTCTCCTCTATGCTTCTTACAGCTGCTGGCCGGCAGTTCTGCTACATCCTCCGTTGGCTCCCGATGCAGGGAGCCTACGGAGAATGCAGCAGCACAGCTGGGGCTGTAAGAAGCAGAGAGGAGTATGGCATCCAGTTCTCTATTAAAGGGAAGGTTCAGGGTGGCTCTTAAAAAAATAAAAATGCCCATCCACTTACCTGGGGCTTCCTCCAGCCGTGGGCAGCCAGGACGTGCCCTCGGCGCCGCTCCGCAGGCTCCCGGTCCCCTCCGGTGGCCTACCCGACCTGGCCAGGCCGGCTGCCAGGTCGGGCTCTTCTGCGTTTCAAAATGCGCCTCACGGGGGCGCGCTGACGTCATCGGACGTCCTCCGGGCTGTACTGCGCAGGCGCAGTAGTTCTGCGCCTGCGCAGTACAGCCCGGAGGACGTCCGATGACGTCAGCGCGCCCCCGTGAGGCGCATTTTGAAACGCAGAAGAGCCCGACCTGGCAGCCGGCCTGGCCAGGTCGGCCACCGGAGGGGACCGGGAGCCTGCGGAGCGGCGCCGAGGGCACGTCCTGGCTGCCCACGGCTGGAGGAAGCCCCAGGTAAGTGGATGGGCATTTTTATTTTTTTTAAGAGCCACCCTGAACCTTCCCTTTAAGTTGCTCTGCATAGCTGGGAAAGGGGTTCTCACGCAACCAGAAGGTACAGTTATCTGGTATCAGGCAGTCTTGGATGTTGGGAGTTCATACAATTACTGTAATGTAGTGAAATAACTCATTCAGCTACAACAGTATAAACAAACTGAAAACAGGGAGTTTAACTTACCACTGGCATTGGCAGCCTGCACCACTTCCATATATGAAGAAGGATCATCGGCTTTAATATAGGAGTCAATAGCTTCTTTAACCATTCCTTTCTGCAGCTGTGCCTTAGCCAGTTGGCTCCAAACAGCTGGCTCATTGCAACGTTCAGCAAACTCATAAGCACGGTCCAGGTTTCCAATGTGCTCAATCAAGACCTAAGGAACAAGCAACGCTTATAAAAATGCATGAATATAAGAAACTAGGTTAAAGGAACAGTGGGTTGGTGCGTACCTGTACAGCAGATGTATTCACATCAAATTTCCTGAAAATGGCAAAAGCCTCCTCAAACAGTTCATTACTGATGGCAATGTTTGCAATGTCAGGAGCATCATAATTATCCAAGCGGTTAATGTATTCCATGACTCTAGTACGGTCAGCTTTTATGGCAGTCAGGATGAGCAGATTCTGAAGGTTTCTGTGAATGATGCCAGATTAATATAACATTAACCTCAGAAACCTCAATAGCAGCAATAACATAAGTGTTAAAAAGGAGTTTATCATGTACCTCAATCTCAATAGAAGAAAGTCACATTATAAAAAGGTTTGTAGTGCTGGCTTTCTCCACATAAACCTTTTTATTTTAAACCTTATTACCTATGTTCACTGAAGACAGAGTTGTCCAAAACAATCTTCTCCAAGAGCTCAATCAGCTCATTTGGTAAATCTGCTGTCATGAATGCTTTCACAGAGACTGACACCTCTTCTGGATCTTGGGTTTCTGGCAATGCTGTCTGTACAACCTGAATGAGAGGAGAATATAGTACATAAAATAGGGCACTTCTTCATGCAGGACTGACTCACTAATGGCCCCCATTAACTATACACACAGTCAAACCTGATTAGGAAGGCCTTTTTTATTTTCAGTGTTTTTTTTATTATTTAATCAATCATTAAATCTACTAAAACATCTAAAGGTGTATGGTATTTTTAAAACAAGCTCCCAGCCCAGCATCTTCCCCCTGCTTCCCAACCCTTTCATAACAGTACAAACCTGGTCAATCAGAGGCCTTCTGTATGGGTTGCTTTCTAATAGTACACTGCCCCACAATTCTGCATCTTTACGGCGTACCAGATACCTTGACAGGCTTTTGAAAAGGGAATTTTCATTGCAAACCTGTAGAGAAATCGTCCCGTTAGTTTACAACAAACATACAAGTTAGTATACGTGAATAAAAAGGAAAAAAAATAATGCCCTACCAAAATCCCAACTTTAGCTAAAACTTATTACATTTAGCTTTCTATAGATTGGAAGAATAAAAGGTCGCCCCATTAGGCCCAATAAATGGAGATTTCATTTATGGCCTCTCCTAGAAAAAACTAAATGGTTATAGAAGAGCTCTAGACGTGAGAAATTCCTCCATCAAGAGTCCACTAGAAGCCCTCTAATCTATCCAAAATAAATTATCTGGAGTTAGAGAACAATTACAGAAAAACAAAATCTGCAATTTCGGGCTCATATTTCCAGATATTACAGATCTTCTAGGTGTTCACGTGACGCTTCCAACTTTGCCCTCATCTTTACTAATGCCCGCTCAATGTTGGTATGGTGTCAGCTGTCCATAATCTTCCAAGAATGGATGTGGCTATGGATATCAATAGAAATGCTTGTCTTGTAACACTCACTCTTCTGAGATGACCTGCACAAATAATCCCCATCTCAACAGGATTGCCTGTAACAAGAGGAACAAAACACTGTGCAAAGGGATGTCCATATTAACATCCTTAATCACACTGTACAGCAGCACATACTGTATATAGGAACATCTGCCCAATTATAAACGTGACTAGATTTAGCTGTAAAGGAAACTACAAGTTGATAATATAAGGGAGTCTGCAATCTATTTCCTTTTAAAAACTTTCTGCAAATTGGGCACTTATACATGCCCTATTCGTGCAGCTTTTGTGCAAAGAGTTTATAAAAATCCAACGTTTGGACTAAATTGCACACAAGCATGGATTTGAACCCTTCAGCCCAAGGCATGAAGAGGTTAAAATACAAGCTGCCTGGCCGCTATGATGATCTTCACGCTCATTAAGTTTTAGCCCCACACCTGGAACAAGTAGGTAGCCAGTGAAATCAGAACCACCGATCTAAAGTTAGGGATTTGAAAGGCAAAATATCAGAAAGACTGCTATGCAAGTAGCAGTTCTAAAGAGAACCAGTAATGGCTCCTTTCATAATCCTCTTGGTTCTACACAAAAAAAAAAAAAACTAACAGAAACGGTCAATAAACATACATTGATTAGTTCCTGATCACACTGTCCTCGTTCATATGATACACAAGCCAGATGAGGATCTCTCTTTTCACAATACTTTCCGACAACCCGACTGTCATAATATGGGTTTTCTCGTAGGAAACGTTCTGGATTATTGTTGCTGTCTATGTAGATCTTTGCCAATGCATTGTGGGTGGCTGGCTCCTCACAACCCTCATGGATTCGGGATTCCAACCATGGCAGAAGCAGCTTCAACCTGCAAACACACAAAAGATTAAATAGATCATATGACTTTTGGCATGATCCTGTAGACTTATGCACATGCAATATTCTGTAATACAGGTGTTTAATAAAAGCATGGTATAAATCTTCTTTCATCTAACCCAGCCACATGAAACTGAGTTTTCATATGGCTGGAAGAGACAATAAAAAGGATAAGCAATAATGACTTTCTGAAACACTTGTTTCATGATACAGCACTGGGTTCATCAGCACGGGGCCACTATTAACACCATTTTCAACTTACATTTAAAGCAAGCCTACACTGAGGCCTGGGACCCACTAGCAGCACTTTTCTAAGCGCTTGTGATTTGAAAAGCTCTTGCTAATGTAATGCTATGGGCACAATCCCACTAGAGGTTTGTGATTTTCTAAAAATACCCCGTAGCATTACATTAGCAAGAGCTTTTCAAATCACAAAACGCTTAAAAAAGCACTGCTTGTGCTTTTCAGTCCCGATTGAAAATAAGCAGCCATTGCTGATCTCATTCCAAAAAAGTCAGTTGTCTGTCTGTCATGCTAGCCTTCTAGTTGAAAGAATGTCAACTGGGAACAACTGAATCTATAGTGGCAATACTAAATAGGTCTTTCCTAGAATCCCAAGGTTTTATTTTTGTACTTAAAGGTTAAAAAAAAAAAAAGGTTAAAATGTAAGACACAAAAAAAATACCCTACCATGTACCCTGAACAGCAAAACTTTGATGTTATTTAGCTCCCATAAAGACATAGCTTGAACTTTAAAACTTGCCATCTGTTACATGGTATTCCATGTGTGTATTTCTGTGCCAGAGAAATATTTGCAACCTGTAGTGAGGTGACCTACATTGCAGTAGCTCTGTTACATTGCAGTAATTGATTGTTTAAATGACAATTCTTAAATGACAACAAAAGAGAGAGGGATATGGAGGTTGCCATATTAGTTTCCTTTTTAACAATACCAGTTGCATGGCTGTCCTACTGATCCTCTGCCTCTAATACTTATAGCCACAGACCCTGAACAAGCATGCAGCAGATCAGGTGTTACTAACATTATTGTCAGATCTGACAAGATTAGCTGCATGCTTGTTTCTGGTGTTATTTTAGACACTGCTGCAGCAAATAGATCAGCAGGACAGCCATGCACTGGTATGGTTTTAAAGGAAATAAATATGGTAGCCTCTATATTCTTTTCACTTGTCTTAACCCTTACAATTGGAAAAAGGGAATACAGACAAGTTCTATATAGGCTCAGGGTTGTACATATACGTTTATCTCATGTCAACTGTCATTTCCAGTTTAAGTACACCAGAATTAAGAGATATGGCGGCCATTTCCTTTTAAACAATGCAAATTGCCTGGCTGTCCTGTTGATCTTTATGGCTTCAGTAGTGTGACTCACACAAACAAATCCAGTCAGACTTCAGTAAGAAACATGCAATCTGCATGCATGTTAAAGGTCCATAATTAAAAGTATTAAAGGCAGAAGATTAGCAGGACCGCCAGGAAATTTGCATTGTTTTAAAGGAAATAAATATGGCAGCCACCATATCCCTCTCACTTCAGGTGTCTTGAGTAGTTTATGAACCAGGCTCTAGTGCATCAAATCTTGCATAAAATGTGAAAAATGAATCAAATTGCTATAACGTACCGATTTCGTTTTTCTACCTCAGCAACAAGCTCATCAGTAGAGAATTGTCCCCTCACCACCAGGATAAGATTCTTGATCACATCTTCTGAGCAATCTACATCTAGGAGGCCACCAATAACCACAGGCAACCGACTTGGATTAACCTTTTAGAAAGCAGATTTTGTCAGCATATTACACTCTTAAACTTTGATTCTTTTTAAAATTCAATCAGCCTGGTTTGTTTAAAGAGCCTCTGAAGTCTCTGTTTTACTTTCTTTTTTTTTTTAAATCCTGTTCAGCTTTATATTTCAAATGGATTTGCCGCATTCCCACATCAGAACGAGTGTTTTATATCAGAGAAGTAGCCCAGCAAAGTTCCTGGGCTCTGCAGATCTCATTTCCGGGTAGAGGCAGAGCTTTACGCTGTAGCTCTGCAGAACTTTGCAGGTCTATTTCTCTGGTTTAAAACCCTCATTCTGCTGCGGGAATGCAGCAAATCCACTTGGAATATAATGCTGAACAGGATTAAATAAAAAAAGACAGGTAAAAAAACAACAAGACTTCAGAGTCTCTTTAACCCTATAGTGATAGTATAACTTTGATATTGAAAGAAATAAAACGCTCAAGATTGCATTAGCCGTTTAAAAAGGGAATTCCACATTTAACAGATTAAGTTAAAAATCACTATATGGAGGACTAATACTATTTACTGATGGGATACTACAGGTATACACCCCCGATTTTTTACCACAGTAACTTTATTATGGTATGTCAAGATCTTCAGCTTTTTTTCAGTGAAAGTCTACATTTGGAAACTGAAATGAAAAACCGGAGGTGCTTCAAGAGAGTTTACTAAACTTTCATTACAATGCCAATATGTTAATAATGCACAATTTTGTAAGTAAATGTATTTAAAAACTTGCATTTCCATTTACCTTGCAATCAGCTAGGATTCTGTAGACCGGTCAAATGATTGAAATGTAGTGTTTATTTTCAACCATGACAGTACAACATTTGGTTAACAGAAAGCCATATTTCCCATTCTCTGCTTGACTGAATAGACAATGTAGATTGTTTTTCAGTTACTGCCTCATTTATGGGCCTGGCGAGTATGCTTATGCACGAGTGTCTTATTATAAAGTTCTGTTTCATGAGGCTAAGATTTATTCTCTTTAGCGCCCTTTCACTCATAGCGCAGTCTGTTGTGCCACATAAAACTACCGCATGCCGTCACATAAGCTCTATGGTGCTATCACATTGAGCACAGCGAGTCCAGTCATGACGACGCAAGAGTATGTGCGTCACCCGCAAGTGTGAAAAAGTATGAAAGGTATGCCTCAATGTATGGTCGCACCTCAGCAGTAATGTGCGATACGGCCTTTCAGGACCGTTGCGGTGTGATGTATAATAACCGCACCACAAGGGAATGCATAAAATGTGGCGTCTTAAGGCTTATACACACATCAGACCATAGTCTTTGGAAAATAAAAGATCACAGACCAATTTTACCCCCTTCCATGTAGTATGAGAGCCATACCAACACAGTCTATTCTATGGAGCTGAACTCCCCATCAGATAGAATTCTTTGCAAGATGCTGCACACTAAGATGCTGTAGACATTCAAAAGATCAGTATCTGCAAAAGATCTGTTCCTGCAAAATGCCTTCATAGTCTATGATATCTGCAGATCTCATACACACCTTGTTTAACTGACATTCATCTACAGATCAGATCCACCAGAATGGATTTTCAGATCCACCAGGATGGATTTTCAGATCTGCAGATGATTGTCTGATCTGCAGATGAATGTTAGTTAAACAAGGTGTGTATGATGATCTGCAGATCTCATAGACTATCATTGCAATTTGCAGGAATGGATTTTTGGCAGGAACAGATCTTTTGCAGATACTGATCTTTTGTGTCTGTACAGCATCTGTGTGTGCAGCATCTTGCAAAGATTTTTTTCTGATGGGGAGTTCAGCTCCATAGAAAAGACTGTGAAGGTATGGCTCTCTTACTACATGAAGGGTGGTAAGATTGGTCTGTGATCTTTCATTTTCCAAAGACTATAGTCTGATGTGTATGAGTCTTTAGTCTAAAATCCCCTTTTAATATTTCATAGCACCAGCTGGTCAGTCACTTGTCCATGCTCTCACAGAGTGACAGACAAAAGGTAAGAATGATAAAGTTTGATAAAACCTGCAGTGTAAATAGCAACTGAAGGTTTGCATAACCTTTAACTAGTGTATCAGTGTGGCGTATCATCTGTAAAAGGTAGCTGAGCATTAGTGATAATTCAAATTAGGTGGTATTGCACATTTTTTTTTAAAAAAGCACAGCCTGTCGATTTGGCTTCTTAAAATTCATTTCTAATAGACAGTGTGAGAACTGGCACAGGATACATTTAAATTTGCATAAACACTTACCTTCTGTACATAGATCTCAATGTACTTCTGCAGATTGTTTCGGTACAGATACAACACCAGGTCATGGACAAAGTCAAAGCGGTCACACACAATAATGAGAGGGAGTTGGTCTGTAAGTTTGGCTTCCTAAAATGAGATCCAAACAAATCAAATGTAAAGAAAATCAGAACAGTCATTACCAAATACTAACCTAAATAAAATAACATTCATCTGGATGATACAATAAACTATAATAGTTTCTGTAAATTAGAACTAATTTTACAGTACATGTCTACTACCAATGCATGCTGTTAAAATGACTAGGTTTACCAGATGAATTTTTAGACTGGGGTTAGGCCTGAAATATTGTATGTTGGGACACACCACTAGCACTGCAACAATAGCATTGCACTCCGTAAAAAATAAAAAAAACCTGGCAAAATAAGCTTCCACATGACAATCCTACATACACAAATTACACCAAAAATACAGGCAAAAAGCCTGTATAATTTACCTTGTAAATGTCCTGCTCATTCCACAGGAAAAGCACAAAAAATAATAACTTCCATCAGGAAATTGTTGAAATACAGGAGGTTTCGAAATGGGCTGCTATAACTCGGTCTCAGAAAATTCCAAGCATTTTCTTTTTAAAAATGTATACAGTAACAGAGATCAATGTGCAGTACTAGTTATAGAGGGGCTCATGTAAGAATTCCAAAGCATTCCACTGTAGGGTATTTGTGGACAAGGACTGGCTAAGCAGCAGAAAACTTCTTCACCAGCTCTACCAAAGTATTTTAAAGGACAATTGTAGTGAGAAGAATATGGAGACTGCCATATTTATTTCCTCTAAAACAATACCAGTTTCCTGGCAGCCCTGCTGATCTATTTGGCTGAAGTAGTGTTGAATAAAACCAAAAACAGTGGCTAATCCTGTCAAATCTGCCAATAATGTCAAAAACACCTGATCTGCCACATGCTTGTTCAGAGTCTATGGCTAAAAGTATTAGAGGATCAGCAGGACAGCCAGGCAACTGGTATTATGGCAGACTCCATATCGCTCTCAAAGTTGTCTTTTAAAGGCAACCTGAGGTGAGAGAATTATTGAGGCTTAACTATATCCTTTTAAACAATGCAGATTAGCTGGCAGTCCTGCTGATCCTCTGCCTCTAAAGGTGCATACACGCACTACCAGCGGCAATGACTGGTCCGCCGGACTCTCCTGCTGGGCGTACTTTTAGCCGACAGTAGCGCGGGTGTAAACGCTGTTGGCGGACTGATAAGGCGGTTTCTGAATGATCCGCTCAGCAAATCGTTCAGATACAGCCATATTAGTCCGCCGACAGCGCGTACTCACGCACTACTGTCGGCTGAATGTCAGCCTACGGGAGGGCCCAGCGGACCCGGCGTTGCCACTGGTAGTGCGTGTGTGCGCATGCGCACCTTAGTGCCATAGACCCTGAAAAAGCATGCAAATCAGTCGCTCTGACTGAAGTCTGACTGGATTAGCTGCAGGCTCATCTCAAAAATAGGCGAAAATAGCCGATCTCAGTTGGGTTCGTTCTACTGCGCAGGAGACTTGCGCCTGCACAGTAGAGCAGACCCAACTGGTATCGGCTATTTCCGAGCGGAGAGCTGCTACTGCGCCTGTGTTGAAGCCGGGAAGGTAAATATTTTCATCCCTGCCATTCGGGGAGCTTTATCACTGCCGCCATGGGACACAGGAGGACTCCCAAGGTGAGTACCCCAGGGGCATTTTTTTTTTATCATTACAGGTCCGCTTTAAGCCACCCAGAGAAAAATCTCAAACTTGCCGTATAAAAGTATTGTGTCCCTACCTTTGCCCCGGCACCTCCATGGAGCTTTGTGGATTTTAATTTAAAAACTGGTACTCTAGGTGACAGATGAGGGCTAATGCAATAAAAATGCTTACTCCTCACACCTATAAAGAGGTTTTTCTTTGTTACTGTCCTGATTGACATTCCTGAGACACATACGGTTACGTCTATCTTGTCCTCACAGTAACTTGCAGTATGGTGAGTGAACAGATTATAGTATATCATTTCATAGTAAAATAAGCTGCTATTAAATTTAATAATGGTCAGAATTTCAATTATGATGGTTAATACTGTTTTTAGTTTGAATGGTAATTAATGTTACTATTCTGAAAACTGAAGAAAGAAAACTACAGATAAATGACTACACCCCTCTCGACAGAATCTATGACTGCTATATTCTTGATTTGCTACTGGGGAAAGATCAGTCAATTTCCATTTCCTTTGTAAAGGTGCATACACACATCAGACTATAGTCTTTGGAAAATGAAAGATCACAGACCAATCTTACCACCCTTCATGTAGTATGAGAGCCATACCTTCACAGTCTATTCTATGGAGCTGCACTCCCCATCAGAAAAAAAAAATCTTTGCAAGATGCTGCACACAAAGATGCTGTACACATGCAACAGATCAGTATCTGCAAAAGATCTGTTCCTACCAAAAATCCATTCCTGCAAATTGCAATGATAGTCTATGGGATCTGCAGATCATCATACACACATGATTCAACTGACATTCATCTGCAGATCAGATCCACCAGGATGGATTTTCAGATCTGCGGATGATTGCTTGATCTGCAGATGAATGTCAGTTAAATCATGTGTGTATGATGATCTGCAGATCTCAGACTATCGTTGCATTTTGCAGGAATGGATTTTTCATCTTTTGCAGATACTGATCTTTTGTGTCTGTACAGCATCTGTGTGTGAAGCATCTTGCAAAGATTTTTTTTCTGATAGGTAGTTCAGCTCCATAGAAAAGACTGTGTAGAGTATGGCTCTCATACTACATGAAGGGTGGTAAGATTGGTCTGTGATCTTTCATTTTCCAAAGACTATAGTCTGATGTGTGAATGCACCCTAAGGCCCCATACACACATCAGACCATAGTCTTTTGAAAATGAAAGATCACAGACCAATCTTACCACCCTTCATGTAGTATGAGAGCCATACCTTCACAGTCTTTTCTATGGAGCTGAACTCCACATCAGAAAAAAAATCATTGCAAGATGCTGCACACACAGATGCTGTACAGACACAAAAGATCAGTATCTGCAAAAGATCTGTTCCTGCCAAAAATCCATTCCTGCAAATTGCAATGATAGTCTATGAGATCTGCAGATCATCATACACACATGATTTAACTGACATTCATCTGCAGATCAGATCCACCAGGATGGATTTTCAGATCTGCAGATCTGCAGATGAATGTCAGATAAATCATGTGTGTATGATGATCTGCAGATCTCATAGACTATCATTGCAATTTGCAGGAATGGATTTTTGGCAGGAACAGATCTGTTGCAGATACTGATCTTTTGTGTCTGTACAGCATCTGTGTGTGCAGCATCTTGCAATGATTTTTTTCTGATGTGGAGTTCAGCTCCATAGAAAAGACTGTGTAGAGTATGGCTCTCATACTACATGAAGGGTGGTAAGATTGGTCTGTGATCTTTCATTTTCCAAAGACTATGGTCTGATGTCTGTATGTGGCCTTAGTATCCATGAGGCCAATTACAATTTCAACAATTTTAGTCAATTACTCATCAATATTAAATACCTTCAGGAAGTTCTTCACTCTCTCGGGATCATAACAATTGCTTTCTCTGCAGATTCTTTCAACTTCTTTGATTTGTCCAGTTTTGCAAGCTGCTTGAATGTATTTGAAGTGAACATCTGGGTCCTGGCTAAAGTTTACAATAGAACCCAAGAAATAGAAAAGACCTGGGAAGAGAAAATGTATTAAAAATATTTTAAAAAAGGAACCATACATTTATTTTAATTAAGTAAAGTTGATGTGCAGAAGTTAACAGCCAAATTAGGTTTTACAACAAAATTCATTCAGAAAGGACTGATGTCTTTTCTATAAATACAATGACTGAATATTGTGTCAGGCAGCAGGCTAAGAAAGCGGTTTACAAGAAGCTGCAAAATTCAGTGAATTTTCCCTTTATCTGTGCTATGTGCTGATATAACCAGCAAAATGGAGGAGGTAAACAAGTGGGAAACGAGAGGAGTAACCATGCAAACATACTCTATTGAGCAGGTCAGTAACTTCAAGTGGCTGATAATGACACAGCTGCTTGAAATATATTTGAAAGTTTGCTTGAGACAAAAATAATTAAAGCATTTATACTTACCTACGGGTTCCTTCTGCCCCTCACCAAGGGCTGTGGGTTCCCTTCACCTTCTTATCAGGATGCCCCAATCCTCCCCTGGCACCCCTGCCCCAAATCCCCCCCCCCCCCCCCATCGCCCCCTGCTTTCACGGTAATCTATTGTTACACCACCCTTAACATCTATTAGATCAGTCTATTTTTAAGTTTGGTTATATATACAGAGAGTTATCAAAAATGTAAGTGCTTCCCAAACAAGCCCTTTGAGACAAGTAAAAATGTGGACCTGCGTGTATAGTTGTTAAAATGAATTCCCTAGTTAAGGATAACATAAAATACCTCACATACCTTCAAAGCTCTTAAAGGACTCAAACAATTCAATGAGAGACAGAGTAGAAAGCTGTTCATGGTATTTGGAGGCTACTTGGACACAGATCTGTAGGTTTTGCCGAATGTTTGCAGACAACATTGCACGCAAGCACTCTAGAGAGTCTTCAACAGACAGGGAGCCAAAATAGTTCACAAGCCACTGGGAAGAAAAAAAAAAAAAGTTTGCTTAATTCATGGTGCTACTATTTTATTCAACTTTCAGTACAACATTGAGATATTTCCTTTTCACAACATTACCAAATGTCATAGTAGCAATTCACACAAGTGTGAGATTTTACATAAAGCTTGATTTAGAAAGAGATAAACGCATCAGAACACCTGATATGGTTACTATGCTTCAATCAGTGTCTGACCAAATTATCATCCATCAGCAAACCTGTGTTGCCACTGCTCCAACATTGCTGTGCCCTTTCCTGCCATGTCCACTCTACATAATGGAGGGAGATCTGTAGCTATGGTAAGTTTTATTTTCATCAAAATTAAGAAAAAAACAAACAATATCCACAAGATATCAATGGAATGTAACAGAGGTAAATGGGTACCCATAATAAACTGTAAACATACTTTAGTATATAGCCATTTACAGCACAATTGCCGCAGACCGGTGACCCTATAGGAGTGTATAGATTTCAACCCCTATTCTCCCCAGCCTATCTTCTCTGTAATCCAGACATACACTGTGCTCTCATAGACCTTTCCTATAAGTACAATGACCTGCATCCCAAACCACAACTTCAATTTTTCGGACAATTGCTGCACTACTAATTAAGCTTTGACCCATTACATAGAGGGGCATTTATTTGCAATGCTTGTTAGTTGGAAATCTTTAACTCAGCTTAAGATCGATCATGCTTACAAATGATCATTCACCAATGCAGTTTAGATTTTTCTATTTGAAATGGCATCGAGCCTTACCTCTGGATTGAGAAGATGAGTGTGGACAACAGCCCGTTTGATATCATACAGATCTGTGAAGTGTTCTAAAGCCCTCTGCAGCAGACCAGCCTTTTCACAAAGTTGGGCAATGTGAGCACGGTCGTAATGTGTAAACATTTGGTTGCCTAGTATAGCATCTGCTACCTAAAGAATGAGAAACATGATGAGAATTACTCAATCGCAACCGAAAAAAATGACAGTGTAAGCGATTCAAGTCCTAAAGGTTTATTGTACGGTTGACCTCTAGAGATGCATACCTGAGGAGCATGCATCAGGTTCATTTCAAGCAGGCGTGTCTGCAAAGGTCCTTCACTGGGACGGTTGTTTTTCAGGGCATCTAATAAAAATGCAGTGCACTGCTGAATAAGGTTGTATTCCATAAACACATCCACAATCTGTTAAGAGAAAAGATAAAGAATATCACACTTTATACTTCAATGACAGTCACTTTCAAAACGCTACAGCTTCACCACCCATTCAAGTCAACAATGATGTGAAAAAAAAAATCCTAAGATTTTAACTGAAAAATGCAAATATGACATTATCTTCAGCAATACTATATAGTTACAAACATGTATTTCATTCATAATTTAAAAAGGTTCATTTATCTAAAAACTACCCCACCCATGAACATTAAAATACATGTCTAATATTTAGAGGAAGTTAACACACTAACCAAGGTTTGTTGGGGAAAAAAAAGTAATTGAATAGGTGGAGGGTTAGGGCTTGTTCAGACTATACATGCTGCTGTGCGCATTTTGGCAGCATGTATAGTGTGCGACACGCAAGAACGGTAGAAGGGCATAGACAGCCCTTCTTCCGTTCCCATCATATGTGCTGCACAGAAGTGCAATGCGCTATCGCACTGCTGCATGCATTTTCGGGAATCGCAGCGCAGATCCCATTCACTGTAGCGAATGGGATCTGCAGCGCATAGTAGCGCAGTTGGCGTGCAATTATATGCGTTGCGATCGCACAGCCATCTGCGCTGAATGATGCGAATGAGGCCTTAGGGGAGGGACACAATGAATGTTGCGCTATGACTGATAAGTTGTTTCAATAGTTTCTAAATCATGGCTCCCTCTTTCTATTAAAAAAACAGATGCACTCATCCAGGTCACCTGTACCTATTTATAGGCCAGATGGCACTGTAATGTGCTTTCTTTAGATAAGTCTTAAGGTAGCTTTACAAAATACTTACTTGAGTGATATCTGCTAGAGGTTCCTCATCCTGCACTAACATTTGAGCAAACTGTTGTCCTTGGTCTGGGTTTATTCTCATGACATTTCTTAGAAGGAAAATCCAGTCAGGAGTGTAGCCAACCTGTAGGACAAATATATATATAAAAAAATGTTTAAAATAATGGACATGTTTGTTAACATTATATAATATGCAATACAAATGCAGAGCTAAAAAAAGCCATATCAATGAAAAAAGTGAAAAAAGTGAAAAACGAAGAGCAGCCTCTCAGATTATGAAAAAAAAAATCTGAGTTGCGCAATAAGTGACCAGTATCCGTTACATTTTTTCATGTATGAGATATATACAGACCTTTGAAACTTCTGATAAACTAAATGTCTGCTGAAATGAAGTCAATGTAGGCCCCACTGCAGTTTGCAGTCAGCTTAGTTTTTCCTGTTTCCATCGGAGCTCAGGCTAGAGCCAAAATGCAACCAGATCTCGAAACACCATACAGACATAGACCTACAATTATTGCCACGCTCTACAGAATTTGTACTTTTTAAAAGAAACCTGAAATCATAAAACAAGTCTCCTGTGCCACAGCAGATATCCATGGTGATAACACCAGTGGCTGGACTGTCCAGGGAGCTAGAGTGGAGAGACTTGGAGGGATTATGGAACTCAAATAATCAAAATTACTCAGGTAATATTTGAGGGCTTGGTTTATATTTGAATTAAATCTATCCATCCATCCATCCAATACAGTTTGTTATATACTCAGATTTATAGAGCTCAAGCTTACTTGAGAGTCCATACGTTTATTAGAACAGCATTTTGGTAGCAGATACAATAGTGCAAATTAAGGCAGAAATTAACCACTTGAGGACCGTGGGCTTTACTCCCTTAAGGACCAGACCCTTTTTTCCCATTCAGACCGCTGCAGCTTTCACGGTTTATTGCTCGCTCATACAACCTACCACCTAAATGAATTTTGGCTCCTTTTCTGGTAACTAATAAAGCTTTCTTTTGGTGCTATTTGATTGCTGCTGCGATTTTTACTTATTATATTCATCAAAAAAACACATGAATTTTGTCAAAAAAATGATTTTTTTAACTTTCTGTGCTGACATTTTTCAAATAAAGTAAAATTTCTGTATACATGCAGCACGAAAAATGTGGACAAACATGTTTTTGATAAAAAAAAAAAAAAACCCATTCAGCCTATATTTATTGGTTTGGGTAAAAGTTATAGCGTTTACAAACTATGGTGCAAAAAGTGAATTTTCCCATTTTGTAGCATCTATGACTCTTCTGACCACCTGTCATGTTTCATGAGGGGCTAGAATTCCAGGATAGTATAAATACCCCCCAAATGACCCCATTTTGGAAAGAAGACATCCCAAAGTATTCACTGAGAGGCATAGTGAGTTCATAGAAGATATTTTTTGTCACAAGTTAGCGGGAAATGACAGTTTGTGACAAGAAAAAAAAAGTTTCCATTTCTGCTAACTTGTGACCAAAAAAAAAAAAAAAAAAGAAATCTGCCACGGACTCACCATGCCCCTCTCTGAATACCTTGAAGTGTCTACTTTCCAAAATGGGGTCATTTGTGGGGTGTGTTTACTGTCCTGGCATTTTGGGGGTGCTAATTTGTAAGCACCCCTGTAAAGCCTAAAGGTGCTCATTGGACTTTGGGCCCCTTAGCGCAGTTAGGATGCAAAAAAGTGCCACACATGTGGTATTGCCGTACTCAGGAGAAGTAGTATAATGTGTTTTGGGGTGTATTTTTACACATACCTATGCTGGGTGGGAGAAATATCTCTGTAAATGACAATTGTTTGATTTTTTTTTACACACAATTGTCCATTTCCAGAGAGATTTCTCCCACCCAGCATGGGTATGTGTAAAAATACACCCCAAAACACATTATACTACTTCTCCTGAGTACGGCGATACCACATGTGTGGCACTTTTTTGCACCCTAACTGCGCTAAGGGGCCCAAAGTCCAATGAGTACCTTTAGGATTTCACAGGTCATTTTTGTTTCAAGACTACTCCTCACGGTTTAGGGCCCCTAAAAAGCCAGGGCAGTATAATTACCCCACTAATGACCCCATTTTAGAAAGAAGACACCCCAAGGTATTCCGTTAGGAGTATGGTGAGTTCATAGAAGATTTTATTTTTTATCACAAGTTAGCGGAAATTGATTTTAATTGTTTTTCACAAAGTGTCATTTTCCGCTAACTTGTGACAAAAAATAAAATCTTCTATGAACTCACCACACTCCTAACGGAATACCTTTGGGTGTCTTCTTTCTAGAATGGGGTCATTTGTGGGGTTCCTATACTGCCCTGGCATTTTAGGGGCCCTAAACCGTGAGGAGTAGTCTTGAAATCAAATGTCGCAAAATGACCTGTGAAATCCTAAAGGTACTCATTGGACTTTGGGCCCCTTAGCGCAGTTAGGGTGTAAAAAAGTGCCACACGTGGTACCGCCGTACTCCGGAGAAGTAGTATAATGTGTTTTGGGGTGTATTTTTACACATACCCATGCTGGGTGGAAGAAATATCTCTGTAAATGACAATTGTTTGATTTTTTTTTTTTACACACAATTGTCCATTTACAGAGAGATTTCTCCCACCCAGCATGGGTATGTGTAAAAATACACCCCAAAACACATATTACTTTTCCTGAGTACGGCAGTACCACGTGTGACACTTTTTTGCAGCCTAGGTGCGCTAAGGGGCCCAACGTCCTATTCACAGGTCATTTTGAGGCATTTGTTTTCTAGACTACTCCTCACGGTTTAGGGCCCCTAAAATGCCAGGGCAGTATAGGAACCCCCACAAGTGACCCCATTTTAGAAAGAAGACACCCCAAGGTATTCTGTTAGGTGTATGGCGAGTTCATAGAAGATTTTATTTTTTGTCACAAGTTAGTGAAAAATGACACTTTGTGAAAAAAAAATAAAAATAAAAATCAATTTCCGCTAACTTTTGACAAAAAATAAAATCTTCTATGAACTCGTCATAGACCTAACAGAATACCTTGGAGTGTCTTTTTTCTAAAATGGGGTCACTTGTGGGGTTCCTATACCGCCTTGGCATTTTACGGGCCCAAAACCGTGAGTAGTCTGGAAACCAAATGTCTCAAAATGACTGTTCAGGGGTATAAGCATCTGCAAATTTTGATGACAGGTGGTCTATGAGGGGGCAAATTTTGTGGAACCGGTCATAAGTAGGGTGGCCTTTTAGATGACAGGTTGTATTGGGCCTGATCTGATGGATAGGAGTGCTAGGGGGTGACAGGAGGTGATTGATGGGTGTCTCAGGGCGGTGGTTAGAGGGGAAAATAGATGCAATCAATGCACTGGGGAGGTGATCGGAAGGGGGTCTGAGGGGGATCTGAGGGTTTGGCCGAGTGATCAGGAGCCCACACGGGGCAAATTAGGGCCTGATCTGATGGGTAGGTGTGCTAGGGGGTGACAGGAGGTGATTGATGGGTGTCTCAAGGTGTGATTAGAGGGGGGAATAGATGCAAGCAATGCACTGGTGAGGTGATCAGGGCTGGGGTCTGAGGGCGTTCTGAGGGTGTGGGCGGGTGATTGAGTGCCCTAGGGGCAGATAGGGGTCTAATCTGATAGGTAGCAGTGACAGGGGGTGATTGATGGGTAATTAGTGGGTGTTTAGGGTAGAGAACAGATGTAAACAATGCACTTGGGAGATGATCTGACGTCGGATCTGCGAGTGATCTATTGGTGTGGGTGATCAGATTGCCCGCAGGGGGCAGGTTAGGGGCTGATTGATGGGTGGCAGTGACAGGGGGTGATTGACAGGTGATTGACAGGTGATCAGTGCATTATTACAGGGAAGAACAGATGTAAATATTGCACTGGCGAATTGATAAGAGGAGGTCTGAGGGCAATCTGAGCGTGTAGGCGGGTGATTGGGTGCCCGCAAGGGGCAGATTAGGGTCTGATCTGATGGGTAACAGTGACAGGTGGTGATAGGGGGTGATTGATGGGTGATTGACAGGTGATCAGGGGATAGATGCATACAGTACACAAGGGGGGGGGTCTGGGGAGAATCTGAGGGGTGGGGGTAATCAGGAGGGAGCAGGGGGCAGTTTAGGGCAGAAAAAAAAATAGCGTTGACAGATAGTGACAAGGAGTGATTGATGGGTGATTAGGGGGGTGATTGGGTGCAAACAGTGGTCTGGGCAGGGGTGGGTCTGAGGGGTGCTGTGGACGATCAGGGGCCCGGGGGGGGGGAACCAGTGTGCTTGGGTGCAGACTAGGGTGGCTGCAGCCTGCCCTGGTGGTCCCTTTGGACAAAAGGGACCACCAGGGCAGGAGGCAGCCTGTATAATACACTTTGTATACATTACAAAGTGTATTATACACTTTGTATGCGGCGATCCGGGTGCTAGTAACCCGCCGGCGCTTCCGAACGGCCGGCGGGTTACAGCGCGAGGGGGTCGGAGCCAGTCCCCGGCGGAGGATCGCGTCACAAATGACGCGATCACTCCGCCCATGACCGTACAAGGATCGCCGCCATTTGTACATGCGGCGGTCCTTGCGGGGTCCACTTCCCGGCCGCCATTTGTACATGCGGCGGTCCTTGCGGGGTCCACTTCCCGGCCGCCATTTGTACATGCGGCGGTCCTTGCGGGGTCCACTTCCCGGCCGCCATTTGTACATGCGGCGGTCCTTGCGGGGTCCACTTCCCGGCCGCCATTTGTACATGCGGCGGTCGGGAAGTGGTTAAGGGGGAAAAAAACCCAAATGTGGCCCCTTTTACAACTTAGCTGTGCAGCAATTGCACAGCAAGGGAGCCAGCCGCCACATCACTGCACAAATCTGTACTCATATGACCCTGGCACCACGGTGTCATATGCATAGCACTGCCCCTGGCTAAAGACATACTCCCTACAGGGCAGGAATTACATCGCTGGGATTCCTGTTGGTATGTGCATGGGCACCACGTTGCACTGCACTCCTGTTTTCCCTTACTGCATCACTCATTGACTTGCATTGCTGCATAATCTGTGCGGTGGGCACGGATCATGTGGCACCACGCTGCAGCGTTTGCGTCAGAATTGCAGCAGTATGGATACTTCCAGCGCACCGTGTCACATTGTGTGAAGTGTGCAAGTCTCCATAGACCTGCAACGCGCAAATGTAAAAGGGGCCTAACACTTGTTTTGGCTCTGTTAGCTATATATACATGCAGTGAGATATTGCTATAATTATTTCACTCTAGCATTGGCAAAAAGTAGCAACACAACTCACCTTCTTTGCATACAGAACAATTTTCTGAACCTGTCCAGTTTCTGCAAAGCACTGTATGACCTTGTTTGGAACATTGGCCCTCAGGTAAACACTTAAAGCAAGTGTAGGGTCCACAGATTTCACTAGATCTCCAAGTTCTTCTGAACACTCCAGCTGAATTATAAAACAGAAAGAAATTCAGAATACAGAACCAAGACACCCAAATATAAAAAATGTAATACAAACAAAGCTACTACATTTACGTTTGTAAATCGCAGCATTAGGAGTTTCAAATTTGCATACCAATACAGCAAAGACCATCATCCACATTAAAACAAATCTGTCATAACTTAACTGCATCAGTAATATATACTTATGTATAAGAGAAAACAACACTTTTTGGAGTATGATATAACAATGCAATGCTTTCTTCGTTTGAAACACCTGTGCATACATGAAAAACTATTTGACTAAAACAAATCTTTCAGGCAGAAGAAGAAAACCTCTAGCTCAATCCTAGACCTCTACTCTACCCAGTCTTTAGGTTACAAGAGCTAATTGCAGGCCAATAGTAATAGGGAGGAAATGGTAGAGCCTCTGAAAATTTGCTGTTGTAAAACAAAGTATTGCAGTAGCCGTTGTCAATCAATAACATTTCATTTCCTTTTCCTAAGGATATCCCTATAATAGGATATCCTTATTACTAAGGATAAATGTAAGAGCTTGGTTACAAGCACATAATAGGAATTTATAACAGAATGTGTAGAATATATCAGTCTGTAAAGTGTGGGATGAGTACCATTGGTCAGAAGGAACGTAAACGGGTTATGCCCAAAATATTGTGCTAGCTGGACAATGTAGTCTGTACCATTATGCTAAAAAAAAGTACAAGGAAAGAATTCTGAAGCGTTGAGTTTCAGATTGTACTTTGCAATTGGTGATCTAACTGGGATTGTAGATACTGTACTGTATAATCCAACAGAATTAGGTGTGAAGACATATCACCATTTGCATATTACTCACATGCATTAGATGTCCCATGTAGATAAATAAGCTGACAAAGTATTTAAATCTGCCCTTTCTAGTTTTTCAATATCTACTAAAGAAAACATTCACTAGCAACTTAAGTTGTTGAGTACCTTCTATTTTCCATATGAGTGGTAAAGCCTGATGGCAACAGACAAAAACACAGAACACTGCTGGTGAATACCTTGTCTTCCTTCAGCCACTTCTCCAGAAGCTGTTTGCGACCCTGTTGAAGCACAGGCCTACATAACTCCAGTGACTCATATTTATTCAGCTGACCCTGATCCAACAGAATGCCAAAGTACTGCAACAGTGGGGAGGTCTGGCCTGGCTGCGCTGGAACACTCTGAAATCGACGAATTGTGTCTGGAGTACGAAGAATGCCCTAAGGGGAAAAAAAAATGGAGTAAAAAAAAAAAAAAAAAAAAGTGGTCATATGGTCTATAACAAAACTATCAAAACAGGGTGGAAAAGATCTACTGATGATATTAAACTACATTTTTTTCAGTCAACAACTTAACTCTGAGGGGCTGTTCACACTAATTAGAATTGCAATTTCCTGTTCATTGCACATCTAATGTATTGCAACGGCATCACATCTGACATACATTTGTTATGTTTAGTGCATTTTGTGATTTTTCTAGGCATTTTTACATTACGTGGCAGTGATGCTTTTTTCCCTCAGTGTATGGTTTAAGTGTAAATTAACTTCATTGGTATGAACAGAAAACCAGCAATCTGAAAAACTGCATACAAAATGCCTACATCATATGCAAAATCACGGAGGGAGGGGTCTAGGGAAATTGCAGGACAAAACCGAAAAATCGTAAAATGCAGGACTGGACGTGCAGAAAGACCAATATGGAGTTTGCATGGATAAGTGTACATTCTAGTACTACACAAACCTCAAGTTGTATAAATCACAGAGCAAGACTTCTACAGTATTGTTTCCCAGAGTATCAGTCATTTGTTTTCATCAACATTTGTAAACTAAGGTGGAATGTAAACATTTCAAATCCAACAATCCCGTTACCTTTGGTGCATTTGCTGCCACCTTTGCTGCTTCTGAATAATTGCCCTGTGCAAACAGAGCATTAAATTTGCGAGCAAACAATTCTTCAGCTCCAGCCAGGTTGTTGCGGACAGCCATACGTAAAGCTAGATCAGGGTTCTGGAGAACATTGGTGATGTAGGGTATTATATTTTCCTCTTCTACACAAACAGAAAGAACCTGGAAGACATATTCATGAACTGCAAGTAAGTAAGAGTTATAACAATCCATTTTGTTACATTTAAAAAAAAGATCCATCAGCCACAATAACCTTCAGAAGGAAACATAAAATTTGCATCTCAAATCTAAAAACAATTCCTGACCATCTGTAACTAACTCACATGAGGAAAAGGAGACCAGAACATATACAAGGCCATACATATTAGTCTTGTCATTTCTTGCCAACTCGCAACAAAAATTTAACTTGCAGCATATTACCAAAACAAAAAAAACAAAAATCATGCTGAAAGGAATACTAGATGGCTTGTGCCTTGACAAAAAGTTACTATATACAGGATAAGATGTTACCTGTCCTTTACGGTTTACTCCTATAATCCCAGCTGTGGCTTCATGAGGTGCAGTGACAAATATGGTCTCTCCACTGATTCTGTTCATATAGATGCATGTGCCAGTTTCAAGGTCATAAAGATGAATGTATCCATATTTTGTAATCAAGAACACCACATCATGTTTCCCACTGATCTATAATAGAAGATGTACAGCTATGAGTATCCATTTACATTTAGAAGCAGAAAAAAAAAAAAAAAAAAAACTGCTACACAGTGTTTGGTTACAGCTTCTGAATTTGAGTATTCAACCACAATGCATTCAGAAACTGGAATCATTATTCAAGCCTGTCAAAAAATCAAGACAAACAAGTAAATATGCGTGCTAATGTAATAAACAAGAAAGCTGGAAAATATAGATTGCTGGAAAAACAGAAAAAAAATCTACCATATATACTCATGTATTAGCTGACCCACGTATAAAGCCAAGGTATCCACTTTCCCTCAGAAATCAGGAAAAAGTGATTGAGGGTAGGAAATGTAGTGGCAGCAATAACACCCACGTGAATTTCAACAACCACCCCTATGTGCAAGGCAAAAATCACTCCAGTATGGAACAGAATACTATACTGGTAATTTTATCTACAAGAGCACAAGCGCAGTTTTGAGGCTAACAGGTTGCTGCAAGCACACACAACTGATGTCACGCCTAGTTGCTCCCAGCACTGAGCTTACACAGACACAGGACAGTTGTCCCACCTTTTACTTTTGCCCTGCTCTCACAGCTGTCCCACCTACTTGATTCACCTAGCCAATGGGCGCAGCAGACATGGGACGATGCGTGAATGGAGGATGCAGTGATGCGCAAATGGAGAAGCACACATTGTTTAATATGGTTGAGCCCTCGCTCTCCTTTAATCCGATATGTAATGCATCCTGGCCACCCACGTGCAGGGGAAAGTGGGACCCGCAAGTGGCTGGATGCATGAGTTTAAGAGATCCTGTTCTGCTCTCCAGCCCAATCTCCAGAAGTGTGACTGCATGCCTGGCGTCCGATCCTGAACATAGGCTGCATCAGGAGTCAGGCTTGTCACTGGGGTGCACAAAACAGATGAGCCTGCACACAGAAACAGCCATACAGGAGTTGGTGACTCGCGTTTAAAGAGACTTTTGGGCACTTTTTTTGCTCTAAAATGTGGCTTATAAGCCAGTCTATAAAGTATATTCTACAATTCTCTCAGCCTTTTCATGAATATAAAAGTAAACATTTTTTTAAATGGGCTACCAAAAGAAATCTATGTTTGTCTCCATACACGGTGTGTATAGACAAAATAACTTCTAGAATTCATTTTCTGAATGAACCCATAATTGCTCCCTCAATAAAATACAGTTAGAGGAACTCTAGTGAAAATAATGTAATAAAAAAAATGTGCTTCATTTTTACAATAATTATGTATAAATGATTTAGTCAGTGTTTGCCCATTGTAAAATCTTTTAAATCCCTGATTTACATTCTGACACTTAGCATATGGTGACATTTTTACTGTTGGCAGGTGTTGTAGCTGCTGCTTGCTTTTTTGGCAGTTGGAAACCGCTGTAAACAGCTATTTCCTACAATGCAGCAAGGTTCACAGACAGAAAACTGCCAGGAGTACCACGGTCCTCAGAGTTTCTTGTGGGAGGGGTTTCACCACAATATCAGTCATACAGCGCACCCGGATGGTCTGTTTGTGAAAAGGATATAGATTTCTCATGTAAAAGGGGGTATCAGCTACTGATTGGGAGAAAGTTCAATTCTTGGTCGGAGTTTCTCTTTAAGTTTTACTCCCATGCAGAGATTCAAGCTCCTAGTCAACTGCCAATGGCTTAAAACATTTTTTCCCCATCAACGGTAGGCTGTACACCATAATTCAGGAGTGCCATAGCTGCTACAAGCTTGCCCTGCCTCTCTCTGATATACAAACTCCCCACCCATAGGGTTCTAATCATTACTTACACATCTGTGGCCTGTAATCTACTCATCAGTATAATTATGATCCCAGAAATATACTTCCTTACTGTCTATGCCCAGATCACAGCACAACATGCAGATAGGTCAATCATAGATTATAGGATTCAGATCACAGATCAGCATGTAAAGCTTAGAAATTTAGCATTTAGATTGACCCATGATTAACACTGCAATTTTGAGTTCACAGTTGCGTAGTGGATACCACTCTTGCCTTGAAGCACTGGGATAATTTAATTGGCCTACTCCGAAAACTGGCCTTTGGACTATGATGGAACTAAGACTATGGTATGGATTAGATTGCGAGCTCATGTGAGGGACAATAGCGCTACAGAAGAGGTCAGCGCTAACTAAACACAAAATACATACATAGATTTACATTGCAGAATGGCAACCCTTGCTCTGGTTATAAAGGTATGAAACAGCCACAGTTTTGAAGGCGTTCTATAAGAAAAGAACATACCTGCATTGCTACAGGAAAGTCATTCTGGGCTTCTGGCGGAAAGAACACATCTACAGCTTTCTTTGGGAAAGGCTGGTTTCCAGTAGGTGGGGTTCCAACTTCAATAATATGCAACTGGAAGTTAAGAGAAATTAGACAATTATACAACACTTAGATAAACTTCAGAAAACCAGTTCATATGTGTATGAAGAAAGCCATCTTAGCCCCATTTAGACATACAAGTAATAATTTACTATCTGCAAGATATCAATTCTTTGTTAGCTTCTACAATGTACTGAAAACAGCAACCTGAACTGTACATAGGGGAAAAGTAGATTATTGGGGAATAGAGGACTTCTTTCCACTTCTCTGTAATTGCGTGTGTATGAATGTGATGAAAACCCAGCCACCGTCCCTCCCAAATGTGATATGTGCCCCTCGGTGCCCGTGAATTAAAATACTTTACCACCTGTTAGTGTTTGCTGTACGTCCGCATTTGGGTTTCCTGTGACAACCTGCATATAGCACGTGGGGCACATGTATGGAGTCACGCACACGCCCCATGTACTATAAGTCCGGCAGCAATGTTGGCACCAATGCGCAGTTGGGGGGGGCAGCATCACAAAATTGATGAGGAATTTCTATGAAGTGTATGGGCGGTCGATAGAACTGTCTGTTGGTCGATTGCCCACCAAATCTTTTGATGTATTGCCACCTTAAATCAAACAATAGACTACAGGAGACAGGACTATCTAGATATGCTCAAGTTAAAGAGAACCTGTACTGAGTAAAAATATTTAAAATAAACACGAGGTAACTTCAAATGAAAATTACAGAGTTACCTTGTCATCAGTTCCTCTCAGAAGCTCACTATTTTCTTCTGACAATAATCCCTTCCAGTTCTGACAATATTTTGTCAGATCTGAAATATATCAGTTGCTGTCAGTAAAATATCAGTTGCTGTCAGTTATAGCTGAGAGGAAAACTGATGTACCAGGCAATGTCCATGTTTCCCTATGGCTCAAGTGGGCGATGTTACAGTTTAACTGTGTGCTGACCAGAAAGCTGTTATGGGTAATGGCTATTTTCAAAATGGAGGACGGAAAATTCCCTTGATCATAGTGAACAAATAGGCCACAGGACAGGAGAAAGACACTGAGGAGTAGACTACATGGAAGGTAAGTATGACTTGTGTATGCCTATTTTGAATTTTATTTTCAGTACAGGTTTTCTTTAAGCATACACTGATCAGTTGGTGATAAGCAAACTACATCTACCCGATACTGTTTACTTGCCAGGTCTACCACCTTGCAAGATTAGATGTTAGAAACAAGATAAATTATGCTATAAAAAAAAAAAAAAAAAAAAAAAAAAAAAAGATTTCAGAAGACTCCAATATTTATAGCACCACTGCAGCCATTAGCTCCGTACGGATATACTTTGCATGGTGTTACTACACTGTGCTACCTTTTCCATCACTCTTTTTGATATTTTGATCAAATATTGATTGTAGATTCCCTCTGTTTTCATACAATTTGCTTTTTACATTTTTACTGAATCAAGCATCTACAATAATTTACTCACAAACATGTACAGCATATACCTAACTGGAACTTCCAGCTAGCAAAAGCTTTTGTAGCTTCACAGAGATGAGCTTACTGTATATGCTCCTGTAACACACATTTGACACGTATGCTGTCAGAGTTGTGTACCAGAGCTACAGAAACAAAGCACTAGCTGGGCAGTTTTCTCAAATGCTTGCTGTCCTCAGCCTTACATTTAGTCATGTATGGACACACCTTTCTTTCAAAGCAGCCTTTAAGTGAATTCATGCTGTAACAAAATTACACACTGAAGTGGAGACTAAATTAAGATCTGAAATTATGATCTTACTTTGTTTAGATCTACAAATATGATAGCGAGTCTAGGTACTTACCATCACATTTGTAGATAAAAGTGTGGGCATCACCTACATGCATAATTCAAATGTCTTCTTGTTGCTGTGCTTAACAGTTTACATTTGAAATGATTTGCATAGTATATATTTGCCAAGCAGGCAAAATAAACATTGGAAAAGTAAGAGGACGTCATCTTCTACAAGTTGGTCATATGCATACTGCAATGCAACTGCTATAGTAATGTAAAAATAATAATGCTAAAAGTATATTCTGTTCTTTATATATGCCTTTAAAGGGAAGGTTCAGGGAGGGTGGGGAAAAAATAAAAATCAATTTCCACTTACCTGGGGCTTCCTCCAGCCCGTGGCAGGCAGGAGGTGCCCTCGCCGCCGCTCCGCAGGCTCCCGGTGGTCTCCGGTGGCCGACCCGACCTGGCCAGGCCGGCTGCCAGGCCGGGCTCTTCTGCGCTCCAAGTCCTTGTACTTCTGCGTCCCACGCCGGCGCTCTGACGTCATCGGACGTCCGCCGGGCTGTACTGCGCATGCGCAGAACTACTGCGCATGCGCAGTACAGCCCGGCGGACGTCCGATGACGTCAGAGCGCCGGCGTGGGACGCAGAAGTACAAGGACTTGGAGCGCAGAAGAGCCCGACCTGGCAGCCGGCCTGGCCAGGTCGGGTCGGCCACCGGAGACCACCGGGAGCCTGCGGAGCGGCGGCGAGGGCACCTCCTGCCTGCCACGGGCTGGAGGAAGCCCCAGGTAAGTGGAAATTGATTTTTATTTTTTCCCCACCCTCCCTGAACCTTCCCTTTAAAGAGTACCAGAGACCTCGTACATCAAAGATTTGACACTTACCCGGGGCTTCCTCCCGCGGTCTGCCGTTCAGTTGCGATCAGCCCCAGTAACAGGCTCAGTCGGGTCCAGTCTGGGTGTTCTGCGCATGTTTGGACCTCTCAAACATGCGCAGTAAACCTGGACTGACATGACTTAGCCAGTTACCAGGGCTGATCACGGCTGAACGGCAGACCACGGGAGTACGGCGTGGGACTCAGAAGTATTTATAGGACGGGAGGAAGCCCCATGTAAGTATCAAATCTTTATGTACGAGGTCTCTGGTTTCCTTGAAAAGTGAACCCATTACTAAAATTCACACTTCAAATCAACCAACAAAGCACTTGTTAAGAGTGACTGTAACCATCTTTTCTGGCTGCATAAGATCTGTTTAATTTGCATCTTCTTTCATAACCTTGAGCTGAATAAATTCATGCTGATTTTTTGTGATGAGTTTGCCAAAGTTAGATAGAAATTACCTTTCCTCCAGCTTGTCCTCTAACTGCAAAGCAGAACAGGGTAGATTCTTCAGCATTCCCCTCCATTTTGAACTGAGCGAAACTGGCTGCATGTCCTTCAATAGGCTGAGACACTTTTCTGTCCACAGAGTACAGCTGCATCGCTCCAACTACACGGTTTTGCTACAAAACGGGGAAAAAAAATACAAATGGTCAGTCATTTTTCTGCATGAAAAATAGTTATATAATATATGGATTAGAAATTATTCAAACTCTAGATTTGATCGAAAAAACAAAGATAAACACTGGAAGTTGCAGAGATTTGGTAAAAAGCCATACCTTCTGCAACTGGGAAATTTTCTGACAACAAAAGAGGACACAGAGAGGAACTTGTGAACACCAGAGGTTGTTTTAAAATGTTTTTAAAAAGTCTGCTCTACAAAAGAACTAAAGGGAACTAACATAGTATTGTATATCAGTTAACATACCCAAGAAGAAAAGTTGAATGAAAAATAAGTGTAAAGCTCCCAGTTTATTGCGGACACAAAAAGCACCAGGGAAGAAAAAGCTGGATCTGTTACTAGTGGGTGGCTGTGGCAAGGGCAATGATGCAGCCTCTATGAGATGGCTAGAAGTGGAGCCTGGAAAGTGGCACAGCTTTGGTTTGAGAAATGGAGTAAGAGCATCCAGAAGTCCTCAAGATGGAGGGTACCATTTTTAGGCCTCAGTGAAGTGAGGCAGAAAATATTTGGAGTGCATAAATAAGACCTAGTTTATATCAGGGCTGTGAAGTTGGAGAAAGGCAATTTTGGGTACCTGGAGTCGGAGGTTTCAAAAACTGAGGAATCGGATGATTTTTGTACCACAGCCCTGGACATTAATCAAATGTTTAATCATCTTTAAAACACTGAGGCAAATTCCCCATTTATGGTAATGTGGGTTGGCACACATATATGCACTGTTTTATATGGGGAAATTGTCTAGACATGCAATAATGGGGAAACTGTACAGAAATGTGTGCAAACATCCAAATGAGCGGAGACCTCTAGTTCAGTAATCCATAACTGGCTACAGTAAGATTTTAAAACTCCTGGATAAACACCTACAAATGCTGCTTTGAACCATTTTTAAAAACATCCATGCAAAC
Source organism: Hyperolius riggenbachi (assembly GCF_040937935.1). Taxonomy (NCBI): domain Eukaryota; kingdom Metazoa; phylum Chordata; class Amphibia; order Anura; family Hyperoliidae; genus Hyperolius; species Hyperolius riggenbachi. The sequence goes on from NC_090647.1 coordinate 280,087,960, forward strand.
TAGGCTCAAGGACCTTCTGTCTTTTTGAACTAAGTCTTTTGCAAACTACTATAAGCACACTTAAAAGCATTTGAGTGCGTTTGTGTGGGGCAGGAGTTTGTGTATAGTGTAACACTAATAACCCCACACATATCATAGGTACATTTTCACACTTCCCTTAGTCTAGTTATTTAGTTATTTTAGGTCTCTTCCACACAAGAGACTACTAAACAGCGAGTTTGTCATGCAGTTCAGCCTCCCATCTTTGGGCCAAGGAGCACGTTCTGGCTGCAATATGTTGCAGATGAATAGGAGTTTGTAACCTCATGGATGTCAGCTTTTGACAGGCAGTGCAGTTATTCGGCAGTAAAAAAAAACAAAAAACAAAAAAACTGCATCATACCACACAGTGACGTAACTAAGAAGCTTGGGGTTCCGGCATAAGTTTTACATGGGGCCCCAAGCACTTGAATACTATGGACCCCCAAAACCTACCAAGGACAGCTGCAGTGTCAGAAGTGTAATCAGAGTAAGTAACCGGTTTGTTAAGGATTACCATTATTCAATGCACATATAGAGGAGTTAATTACCAGCATAGCACCAATAAACAGGTAATAAGATGAGCCAGAGGGGCCCTCCATCCAAGAACCCCGCTGCGGTGCCCATCTCTGCATCCCCTATTGCTACGCCACTGATGCCACACTCAAATGTGACTGAATGCTGTGACTGCCGCAGCACTACCTGTGCCAATTGCTATCAAACGCCCACGCTGTGTGCTGCAGCAGCTGACAGACTGCATTCACCACCTTCTGCCTCCCATGTGAAAAGGCTTAGGAAACCTTTACTTCAGTTCAACAGAATTCCAGTCATTTTTAATTCTGTATAATGTGGGGATGATTTAGAGCGGTAAGAGCATATATAGGGGAACACAGTAGCTTTGCATTATACAGAAATATATAGCCACCACACTTCTATCTGTTGAAGCTTTGACCCCCATTCAATTCAACTGAAATGGGCAGCACTGAGTGTACAGCATAATGTATACTGCTGTGCGATAACACACTGACCAGCAACACAATACTTTGGAATTAAAGAGAAACCGTAACCAAGAATTAAACTTCATCCCAATCAGTAGCTGATACCCCTTTTACATGAGAAATCTATTCCTTTTCACAAACTGATCATCAGAGGGTCTGTATGGCTGATATTGTGGCGAAACCCCTCCCACAGTGTGATGTCAGGACCATGGTTCTGACATCACACTGCGGGAGCCTTGTAGCACTGTGGGAAATAACAGCTGTTTACAGGTGTTTCCAACTGCCAAAAAGCAAGCAGCTTCTCCTTCCAGTGACATCACCTGCCAGCAGTAAAAATGTCACCAGGTGATCAATGTCAGAATGTAAATCAGGGAGAGGAAACATTTTACAATGGGCAAACTGACAAAATCATTTAAACATAATTATTGTAAAAATAAGCTAATTTTTTATTACATTATTTTCCCTGGAGTTCCTCTTTAAGATTAAAGATGCAGACAACAACCTTTTTAACATCTCTGCAGATCACACACCATACGTGGTGTGAACAGTAGTGGACTGCACTCTGCACTGCATATGTTGTGAACAAGCCCTAAAGGCAGGGAGGACATGTTAGAATGGTGCATGTTTCTCCTCACACGAAAAACACGCCATTCAGCACTGGCCATTGCATTCAACGGCCCGCTCAGGAATTGCAGGTAGTTTGCATTAGCATTTGTGGTAACTAATTAAAATCGCAAAGCAGTTTGCTTTCTCCTGCATGAAGCAGTGTTTCCAAATCTAATACATTATGCAATTTGAAAAATAACACACGACAGGCAGGCAGAAGTGACAGGCAGAAACCGCAAACACAGAACAAATCCAGAGTGCTGTAAAATTTAACCAGATTTCGGTTCTTGGTGACTGACAGGTGATCTCACCAGTTGGAATACAGATAATGCAAGTACCTCATTGGGCCACTTAAAATTTGTGAAAGAAACCCTACAGTTTGAAAACTACTTCCTAGAAACCACAAATACAGGAAGCCAGTACATGGGCACTATAACGGTTTACTTTTAATTGTAATCTCTAAAAAAAAAAACCTCTTCGCAATGTGCTATAACACTTTTCAGTGTATGTTATTTTTACCAGTTCATAAATATGTCGATATAGGTTGGACATGCATATATACTTGCAATCACGGAAACATTAGCAAATACATTTGTCCATGCTAATTCAGCAACGATTGTGAATATTACACAGTGTTCATGTTTTTATCTTGGACTATTTATAAACTGATGAGAATCAGTTGTGGATATACCAAAATGGGCACGTATAAAATTAGGCACAATAAGCATCTTTTAAGCACTGCTAGTACTGAAACCTGATGGATCCTAACAATTCCCACACTCTCCAAACTATATAAAAAAAATCTGGAGCTCCCCTTTAACATGTACATCTAGCACAGGCTTTTATCTCAAGCAGTGTTAAGCCACATTACAAATTGCATCAACTTGCTCTCAAGTATTGATGTGTCAAACACCCACATCCCTCCCTCTATGGCAAGATGAGTCATTCTGACATCCATGCTGAGAGGAGACGCAACATTAATGTAATGAAAGACCTTCCAACTGGAAGAGAGCATGCAGAGGCCCCGCATGACAAGGCTTTCTGCATCACTCCATAGATGTGGAGGAATACTGGCAATTTAAGCATTTATACCTTCCCAAGTTACACCGCAAGCATTGAACTAGAGAAATCATTACATGGGCATTCACAGTATGCTTACCTGAGCAGATATTCCGGTGAGAAGCAGCCACTTCTGCTTAGCATCAGTTCGGTAATTGATAATCTGGCATCCTGCCAGGCTGGAATGCCGGTCAAACATCTTTACTGGCTGGGACTCCCCTTCCATGCTCCAGTGATAGACAGCATTGTCAGTAACTAAAGCAACAGTGTTCAAAGAGATCCACTTCCAAAACGTGACATCATCGGTCATGGTATGGGCCTTCATTTTACTCTTCATTTCAATATTAAAGATCTGAAGGGTTTTCCCGGCTGCAAACCAGAACACGTTTAAATTATTTGTTTCCTTTTCATTTCGTAAGATTTAAAAATGAAAAAAATAAATTGGGTGTATGTGGCAGCCATTTTAAATATGTGCTTATATTTGTAACCCTTTATCACAAGGGCAGAGCATTCAGAAGAGATGATAGATGTCCAGGTTACTGTCCTACTTAAACTGCACACTGTGGCTGTCAGTGATGATGTAAATACTAATTAGGGAAGAGCACAGGTATTTTCAGTGCAAGTGGGTTGTTGCTATACCTACATTTTTTATTCTAGTGATCAGGTTTGCAAATGACAGAAAACAAACAGGAGTAAAGGTGCTTACACATATCAGACCATAGTCTTTGGAAAATGAAAGATCACAGACCAATCTTACCACCCTTCATGTAGTATGAGAGCCATACCTTCACAGTCTTTTCTATGGAGCTGAACTCCCCATCAGAAAAAAATCTTTGCAAGATGCTGCACACACAGATGCTGTACAGACACAAAAGACCAGTATCTGCAAAAGATCTGTTCCTGCCAAAAATCCATTCCTGCAAATTGCAATGATACTCTAGGAGATCTGCAGATCATCATACACACATGATTTAACTGACATTCATCTGCAGATCAAGCAATCATCCGCAGATCTGAAAATCCATCCTGGTGGATCTGATCTGCAGATGATTGTCAGTTAAATCATGTGTGTATGATGATCTGCAGATCTCAGACTATCATTGCAATTTGCAGGAATGGATTTTTGGCAAAAACAGATCTTTTGCAGCTACAGATCTTTTGAGTGTGTGCAGCATGTTTGTGTGCAGCATCTTGCAAAGATTTTTTTTTTCTGATGGGGAGTGCAGCTCCATAGAATAGACTGTGAAGGTATGGCTCTCATACTACATGAAGGGTGGTAAGATTGGTCTGTGATCTTTCATTTTCCAAAGACTATAGTCTGATGTGTGTATGCACCTTAAGGATGTACTTAGCCGAAATACTAATGCACAGTGGATATAAAAAGTGCACAAACCCGTTAAGTGTGTTTTTATTAAAAAAAAATAAAAAAAAAAAATTAATAAATTATAGACCACGATCAATCATTTCAAAAAACTTTTCCCACATTTAATGAGACCAATAACCTGTATTGTAATGCACTTAAAACAACAAATTTGTTCGGGAAAAAAAAAAATTACACAAGTGTGCACATTAAAGAGAAACCCTTTACAATTATTACAATATTCATTTCAAAATTAGTCAGTAGCTATAGGAAGTACTTTTGATGCTTAAAACTGGAAAATTAACATAATGAGTATCCTGAATAATTTACTACATTCTATGTCACTAGTAGTTCTGAGCCTGCACAGTAAAGCCCGGAGGACGTCCGATGACGTCAGCACGCCGCCGTGAGGCGCATTTTGGAACGCAGAAGAAGCCTGGCCTGGCCAGGTCGGGTCGGCCACTGGGAGCCTGCGGAGCGGCGCCGAGGGCACCTCCTGCTTGCCACAGGCTGGAGGAAGCCCCAGGTAAGTGGATGCGGATTTTTATTTTTATTCAACTGTCCCTGAACCTTCCCTTTAATAAACCCCAAACCAAGTTCAGCTGTCCTAACAGGATTTTCATGGCGTTTGGTATGCTATCACAGTTGCATTGCAGAATAATCCTGCATGTCAACTCACTGCCCATATAATTCTATGGGCCTATTCACATCTCTGTGTCGGAACGGATTGTTTTATTTTAACTTGCTATATGCAGGCTTGGACTTAACATGTATGGTGTGTGTCCACTGCAGTTGAATACAGTGTAAATCCAGCCTTACTCAGTTGCCTGTTACAGCAAAAGCCAAGGTTACAAAACTTCAAAAGGATCTCACTGTTAAAAGGTAGCAGTGAGAAAGGGTACAAAAAAAATGTCCACAGCATTGATTATACCAAGGAACATAGTAAAGACAGTCAAAATAAAAAAACATAACAAACATAGGTCAAAGACATCGCAAAGAACTGGACTGTCCCTACAAACTGCTGAAAAGACAAGACAAAAAAAAAACAAAAAAACAACAACTGGTCAGGGAGGCTACCTACAATACTAATGAAGAAACTGCAGGAGTGTACTACATGAGTCAACCTCCCACATCTTCTGTATTATGGAGTAGGGTTGCTATACAGAAACATTTTCTCATAAAGAAAACCATCAAAGTCCAGCAAAAAATTAGCATGTGAGATAAAGCGTTATGTGATCAGGCCAAAACAATTTTTTGGTCACAATTCCAAACGTACATTTGATGCGATTAATGGACACTTCGTATAAAAAAAAAACAAAAACAAAAAAAAAACACTATACTAATTATGAAGCATGGTGGTGGCAATATAATGATTTGGGGTTGCTTTACTTCCACTAGAGATTCAGTAAAACTGGAGGGAATTATAACCATTTCCAAATACCAATCAATTTTGATCCAATGCTTTTGCTAGATAGCTGAAGATAAAGATGAATTTCACATTTCAACACAATGGCTATAATTCGCAAAGCATTACCGCATGCGGTAATGCTGAAAACAGCTGACTTTCCCGAGCACTCAGCAATATGTAAATTCATAAAAGCTGTTACCGCGTGAAAAGCTCAAATTACTGAGCAGTGAGGTAAATTATTGCCTTGTGCGGTGATTATCTCAACACATGTCACTAAATGTCAATTCATAAAGATTAGAGCAGGCGGAGAAGAACGCTGGCTTGGAAAAGGTGATAAGCATGCGGATAAGAGAAAAGTAGGCTGTGCAGGGAGCCGAAGTCTCTGCGAGTCTGTGCAGGGAGCTGAAGTCTGTGTCAGTCAGTCTGTTCGAGTCTGTAAAGGGAACCGAAGTCTGTGTGAGTTTGTGCAGGGAACCATAATTACAGCTTGTAACAAAAGAGATAACCACACTTCTGCTGGGCTGCTGAATGGGCTGCAGTAATTTACCGAACTTCAAAGGCAGCTGTGAAAATGTTTATGAATTAGCACACAAAGGTCTAAAATACCGAATGCGGTATTTTTATGAATGATAGCCAATGACCCCAAACATACACTTAAAGAGAACCTAAGACGAAAAGCGTCTCAGGTACCATGCTTACGTGGGGCTTCCTTAAGCCACCTTGAGGCAGCTCGTCCCTCGTTGTCTCGGGAGCTTCCTGTCAGCAGCAACAGTGCCCAAAAGCCTAGCTGAGTCGCACATACCTGGCATACTCCTGCGGCTGGGAGTTGTCGACACTTGCAGGCGCAGAACACTTCCAGCGATGAGAACTCAATAGGGGATCGCGCCTGGCCAGGCCACGCATACAAAGCGTGACTCAGACAGGCTTTCGGGTACTATTGCGGGGGACAGTAGCCATCCGGGGAGATGGCGAGGGACATGTGACCTCAGGGGGTTTAAGGAAGCCTCAGGTAAGTATGGAACCTGAGACGCATCTAGTCTCAGGTTGTCTTTAAACATAAGAAGGGCTCCAGAAGAAAATTGAAGTTTTTAAATGGTTAAGCCCTAATAGAGACCTAAATCAAATTAAAAAATAGATAAAAAATCTGAGTTGACAAGAAGAGGGCTGTGCACATGAGATGGCCGCACAATTTGACAGATCTGGAGCACTTTTGCGAGGAAGAATTGGCAAATACTGCAAAGCAAGGTGAGCCATGTTGAAAACTCATACCCAAGAAGACTGAATGCTGCAATTACCGTAAATCAAAAGGTGCCTCAACAAAGTGTTATTTTAAAAGATGTGTACTCTTATGTAACCAGCTAATTGAACTTTGTTTTTTGTATTTTTTCCCGACAAATTTGTTGGTTTTACAACCAAATTATAGCGCTTTTTACACTGCAAATTTCAAAAAGCAATGCAGTTTCAATGCAATTTTCACTGGATACTAGGAACACAAGGAGAAACAAACAAAAGCAGCATGCAGGACCTTGCAACCAGGCAAAATCGCATCGCAATCGTATTGCGCTAGTATAAAAGGGTTCCTGTGATTATTATTTTGCTAATGTCCTTGTGGTTTTTTTGCATGCGATTGGAAAACATCAAATTCATGTGCCGTAACAAAAAAAAAAAAATAATTAAAAAAAAAAATCAATAAATCCCTTATACAGGTTACAGGTCACATTAAAAGGTGTGAAAACTTTTGAAATGGTTTAAATGTGCATTTATTTTTTTTTACATGTGGGAAATTGCCAAATAATTATGATGTTGAGCAGGAAAGTCTAAATCTGTGGCAACTAAAAACATAACAGTATTACACTGTAGCAAGTACCACTCACTGCTGTTGCATTCATTTAAGCTCACTAAGTGTTGTATCCAAACATGTAAATTTTACCAGGCATTGCACAATTTGTTATACACACAATGCATAGGTTACTTGTATAACATACGTGTTGGTTGTGTAATGCCCGGTAAAATTGACACGAGTTGTCTGCGCACATGAATTTACCAATACTTCGTGAGTACACCCCTATATGCTTGCAAACAGCTTCAACAGCCAGCTAAATGTTCTATTTAAAAGAGACCCTGAGCGGTGGCTAATAATAAAAAAAATACATATTAAACCGGGACTTACCTGAGGCTTCCTCCAGCCCACCAGGTCCCCAGCATACTCTTCTTCCCTTTCCTGGTCCACCTGGCGGCTCAGGTAATCCAGCAACTTCGACCGGTCGCCGTAAGAGTCCGGCGCAGTTCAGTCTTTAGAGACCCATGCATGTGCAGGACTCTAGCGGTGACCGACGTGATGACGTGCCAGGGGGCATGCACACGGAAAGGAAAGGAGAAGAAGTTGGGGACCTCAGGCTGTGGGCTGGAGAAAGCCCCAGGTAAGTGCCAACTTTATTTTTTAGCCACTGCTCAGGGTCTCTCTATAAAAAAAAAAAAAAAAACCTCAATGGAAGCTGGTATTTGAATAAGCATACTTTCCCCCTCCCCCAGAGCTCACGAATAATTGGTCACATTAAGCATCACTAAGTAGAATCCGTACAGGAGGTATATTTAAGCTCCAGTCAGGCAGTCTGTGCTGCTATATTTCTGGGACATGCAAGAAAGCTGTATAGGCATAATTAGTGTGTAAAGGTATATTAAGGCAATAAATGGTATCTGCTATAATGCAATACAGTATTCTGAAGAGCATTCTACTGCTCAAAGACTCACTAGGTACTATTCACAAACAGTATAAACTCAGAAACTAGGTCTTGAATGAATAGTGATTTAAGAAGAGAAGTCTTTTCAAGTTCATCAGTTTGACACATGGATCATCATTTTAAGTGGTAGACACCAGTGGAGCCCATCATAAAACAAAATGGACAAAAGATGTAGTATACGGATTTTAGAACATTGTAATTTCCATGTTGAATAATAAGTGATGAGGAGTTATAAAGTATTTCTCCTTTTAATATAGCTACCAAAATGACACTAAATCTAAAAATAGAATTTCACACATCCATTTCCTGACACTGGAAGACAACTACCACTTTGCATGGAAATTACAGTCCATGATGCTTGTAGATAGCACAGCATCAGAAAATGCACAGGGGCAAAGCAAGTCCTAATCCCTTCCATCCCCATATTTAAAATGGCAAAATAATGCATGGCTGTTTCACTTTGAAAGACACTGACAGGCTATTTTTGAAACCTATAGAAGGCCTAAATCTGTACATCTAAAGCAACTATACTTTATACTTACAATGTTCTGGGGCATTTTCCACAGAGACTGCTTCAAAAGGAATTGAAAACATTGCAAATCATTGTACTAACAAGTTGGCACATATATTTGGCCATTAACATGATACAAATTTTTAAACCGCCAATTTTTATGAATAAAAACTTTAGGGCCTTATTTGCTTATAAGCCTAATTGTAGAGTTTAAAAACACGTGGATGGTTACGCATTGGCCTCAATTCACAGAGCTTTATCAAACACTTTTATCAAACGTTTGATAATTTTCCTCATGGGTAAAATCTAATTTTGAATTCACTAAGGTGTTATAGATTTATCGAATATTTTATCAATGAAATGATCAATAAATATATAACACCTTAGTGAATTCAAAATTAGATTTTACCCATGAGGAAAATTATCAAACGTTTGATAAAGCTCCGTGAATTGAGGCCATTGAGATTTTCACACACAAAATACAAAATAAATATGGAACTGTCCAGAATATTGCAACCATTAGCCAAAGGTAGACTTGCTACATGATCAACAAAAATTATGAACTTTGCTTAACCGGTAGGGACAACTGTAAGTAGCACGCAGCATCTGTGGTTCTCTAATTCTAATGCGGCATAGATTCTATGATGCGGCTCACCTCGGTCCTGAGCCGGTCGCTGCTCCAAGGGTAAGTAAACTCTGCTGTCCTATGACAGCGATTTCTGAAGTGGTTAAGCCCGGTACACCTACCCAATTTTTATATTGGTCAATGACTGGCCAATTTAACAATCTCTATGTAGTACAACAGAGCTTGGATACTGTGAACAAATTGTGTAGGTAAGCTCTAATACTACATGGAAGTGGTACAATCATTGGCCGCAGATTAACCAATCGAAATGGGATGTGTGTACCTAGCTTCATCTGTGTAGGACTTTGTGCCCACCCATTTAATTACACAGGTAAGATTGTCAGCCTTTGCACTCCTCTCTCTATTAATCCTGGGTTATCTCTGCCCTTTAGGTCCTAACGTTAAGGCAGAAGTCAAAGCAAGATTTTTCTTTTATTCTTTTTATTTAAAAAAAAATCCCACTGTGGAAATCCTCACAAGACTCCGCCAACACAGCTGCCACTTTTAGCTATTCCGTCTATGTTCACTATGACTCAAGCGATGGCTGCAAGCTTTAACTGCAGATTCCTCCTATCTAGCCTTAAGTCATGTTATTCACAAACATACAGTTGTTTTTTATACTTCATTTGTTATTTACCTACTGAGCCTGGATACCAAGCAGGAACAGCATTAAAAATTACCCCTTTTATTGGGCTTTCAAACTTTAACAGCATGGACACACATCAGATTTATTGAGGGTTAATAGCGTCCCAAGACGGGAAAAAGAAAAAAACACAACTGTGGAAAAGCATGCAGTTGTAATAAAAACATAATTAAACTGATGCAAACGTTCCATTTTAGAATCGCATCAGTTTACTCATGATCTAAAAAGATCATACTCCACAGCCCTGCTACACACACTTTCAAAACAGGTCTGAAATACATCTGACACGGGTGATGTACAAACATGCAAGGCTGGGTTCACACTTCCATTAAACTCATTCAGTTTTCCACATCAGAGGACAGCTGATAAACTGACAGGTTGAAGGATCCTATGTTAAATGTAGGACCTGTTCATACATGTCCATTGTCAGCGGATCCACTGCCACCAATGCGGTGAGCAGGATGCACAATTCTGTAGTCCAAGACAATTCCCAGACCTTGGACATCTCATACATAGCATGCAGTGGCAATCTGCTCAAGGGGTTTGCGCTGCGGATGGTGTCAGCACATACGCTGTCACTGGGAAGGAATCAGCTGGCATGTGAACCCAGCCTAAGGGTTTGTGAAAGCTCACATTTCAAGGGTCATATTGTACAGAAAAAAAAAATGAATGGAAACCAGTATTGCTAAAATAAATGCAGCTATAGACCACCTCTGCCAAGAATCTTGTGCAAGAATGGCAGCCCTCGACCCTCACCGATGTATTGGTGAGAGATCCAGCCTGCCAGGACTGTAAATCCCTTTGTTACTATGGTAACCCATCAACACATATGCAGTGGGTCCAGAATGGATCTCGTAGTCTTATATACAGACTGGAGGGATCACTAACAGATCTAATAAAAGTAGTTTAAGGGATTAACAATTTCTATGGTTACTTCAAAACAGCCCTCAATCACCTTGTCAAAACACAAATATTAGGCAAGGATACACAACAAATTCTAAACACAAATATTAGGCGAGGATCCACAACAAATTCTATTAAGGAGTATACTAAACAGGTCAGCAATCACTAAAAATTTAAGTAAGGGTGGAACTATGCTGTATCCTTTTAATGGAACCTCTGACTTAATTCAACAGACCTAACTGCATTATGTCTACAACTCTATAAAGGAAAGCAAAAAATTTATAGTGGAAAGAGGCTGGTTTATTACAACAACCAACACTCAGGTCTGCTTACAAAAGCAGACTGGCTAATGCTACTTTGTCTTTAATGGTGTACACCCTAGGTTCTCAACACGTGGTACTTGTACCCCAAGGGGTACTTATGTTGGTTCTAGGGGGTACTCAGGTTTGATATACTTAACCAAGAATAACAAATGTAGAGTTTTATAAAATGATAAATCTTATTTAAACACCAAATTCGTTTTTTAGCTAATTAAAAAGCAATAGTAAATGCTTGGAAATTTTTTAGAACCACATATGTACTATGATTAAATATATATTTGTCAAGGGGTACTTGTGATAATGTTTACTATGCTAGGGGGTACTTGGTGAATACAGGGTTTTCCAGGGGGTACATACCAATAAATATTGAGAAACACTGGTCTACATCACAACACAATGCCAGTTAAGCAGTAAGTTAGAGCACAGGAGGTTAATGTGGGGGCAGCAATTTAACTTGAAACAGGAAAAAAAAAATGCTGAAAAGGTAGCGTAAGGTTTTATTGTATGCATCTCCTGCCATATTAAAAAACAGGACCGGTCATTTGTATACTGCGGTAACGACTGATATTTAGTACCAATCATAGAATCAAACAGCCGTATGATTTCATCAGGAGGCGGTCAGGGCAGACATTCTAGCAAAGGCAGTCCTATTTTAAAAGCCCTAGGTCAGCTTTTTTTTTTTTTTTTTTTTTTTTTTTATGCATAGTGTGTGGAATACACACACTAGTGTGTGGAAAACGTATACATTTTTCTGCATTGCACATTAGCCATTTAAAAAAAAAAATACCTGGTTAGCTGGGTTTGCAATGCTGGTGTCCTGTAGCTACTGTCAAGTGCAGCTTGATTAGACTGAACAGCACAGGGTATAAACAATCCAGACTCCTCCCCTACCATCACATACAGGAGGTAAACCGGGAGGAGCTGGGAGGGGCCACCAGTCAGTCTCTAACAGCGCTTTTCCTCCCACCACTTCTCAGCTACATAGAAGGGAACAAAGGGAGGCAGAGGAACAAACACTCACTCTGCTGGATAATCACTTTAACTACCCAGAAAAAAAAGAAACCATTGTCATTTTGGGTACAGTGGATAGGGGTTGGAAAGTCTTGTGGCATTTTATTACTTCCAGTGAAATTATTTCCCTCGTTTCTACACACAGATGTAGCATTAAAAAAAGGAACCATTTTCATCGAATGGGGGGGAATAAACTTAAATTTGTATTACTGTGCATATACTTTCCTTGATTCATATTAAAGCAATCCAAGTCCCAGGTGGTCCCAGGTACAGGAAATGATGTAAAATCCCCAGTAGAGAAAGACCGTAGTAAAAATTCAAAATATCTCCTAACCCCTTTCCACTCCATTTGTCCTGGAGTTAGGCTTTAAGGCAGTCATTTCTTGTTTCACCTAAACCACCTGAACAAACAGCAACTGATATGGACATGTACTCAGCACTGTAGCCTGATCGAAACAGCACTACAGTATGACAATACCAACATTTTAAACATAAGAAAAAACATTATTTCTATACCTCCAGTCACTAAGTAATCAAGTACAGAATCTGTAGAATCTTAAGCTCACATGCAAAAAATGGCAAAAGGTTATTTTAGAGTCTAAACTAAGGGATGATTTATTGCAATATATTAACACACAAACACTCAATCTCTGATTTCTTTGACTATGTAAAAGCACCTTTAAAATTAAATTCTTGATCTTATTACTAAAAATATGTAAACGAGGTAGGGAAGAGAATGTAAAGCACACCAAAATGGGTACATTAAAAATAAAAATCAGACATTGCCAAAGCAATTGTACAGCTAATAAAAAGCTTAAGTGCTTCTGATCTCATCTCTACTCTTTAAAAAGTAACGACTACATTTTAAATTATATGTTTAAAACTATACATATGGCAGCAAAAGGGTTTGTTCCACTATTGTAAAGTGAATGCAACTCTCCAAAATGAGCAGCAGCGCACCACTAAATGCTGGCCCAGGCACAATGTGCTATAGGAAATGCCTGGATGCTGTTCAGCTTTTTCAGGGGAAAAGCATTGCAGAACCCACAAAAGCAAACCAGGTTGTACTTGCACCATCAACCAAATCAAAATAATTAGAACCCCAGTAAAGACTACTACAAATGGAAAGGCATTTCAAACGAATTGTAAAAGTGGAAAATTAAAAAAAAAACTGCACACATTTCATTAAAACACAAAGAACAATTCCAAGAATCACTAAGCTTTTTATAAATGCAGTACAATGACTAATAAAGTCTAAGTAAAATAACTCACCATCTGCATACATGCAAGAAGCATTAAGAAAGTGACAAAAAAAGTAATGCAACATTAAAGGTCATCATTGCAAAAGAAAAGAATAACACTCAAATACTGGAACAAAAAAAGAACAAGCATATATGAAATTGTAAGGGTTTGCCTGCATAACAAAATTGTACTAATGAAAGAAATTGTATAAAAAAAATAAAAACAAAACAAACAAGATAGCAGAAATAGCCGCAGAAAACATCATAAGGTTGACAACTACATTTACAGAGACGTCAGTGACTAAGGGTCACTTATAGTCTACTAAACTCTGATGCTGCTACATATAATAAAGGTAAGGGGGTGAAACTAGATCATGCGCTCTATTTCTATATGCTATGTAACTTACATACAGCAAAACTTTACATTGTTGGAGTATCTGCACATATTCTGTCAACCTTCCTGCCTCTATGAAGACAGGAGGCTGCAGCAAAGGAAAGCCCTTAATTAAAATCATGCAATCAACATTGAAACACTACTTTGAAATACTAATTTGTAAAGGTTAACTTGGCAGTTAATGTACAGAATTAAGTTAAACTAAACTTCAATAGTGCAACATATTTGAAGGCATCAAGCCTTATATTAGATTATTTAAGCTTAGTAAAAACAGTGCAAGACAAATGATTAATAATAAAGTACCTTTCAAGGCTATGACTTTGCTGGCTGGATTCATGATTGCGTTGTCTGCTGAAATTGGCCTGCGGATGGGATTGGTTGCGTCATTCATGTCAATGATCACCACCTGGGCTTGTTCTCCAACTTTCTCTCTGATACAGATGAACTTGTCAGACTCCATGGTAAGGGTACTAAAGCCGATGTTAGCTGGATTAATACCCAAGTTTTGGAGCTGTAGAGGAAAAAATAAAAAGGTTTAATAAGTGAATTGAAGGGCACTTATATACATCCATATACAGTAAAACCCCCGTTATCCATACTATATAAAGTAAACTTCTGCTGTTATTACAAGAAAAAAAAAATCAGTTTGGAGCCATACGATACAAGGATAAATGGCACACAGTTTTTCAGCTGTATTACCGTACATTGTTACTGCGTACATATGAAACTAGAGAAGTCCATAGTTCTAACACACTGAAACACAGGAGTATTGGAGACTGCCAAACAGTGTAGTCCGTGTGTTGACAAATGAGCAACAAATATTCTTGCCTTGTACAGCTAATTACTCAAGATGGCGGGAATTACTAGGGAGTCTCATAGCAACTGTACTCTAATGTTAAGTACACACCATGCAATTTCCCCTCAGATTTAAAGTTCGAGTCAATCATTTCAGACATGTCCGATCTGCTCTGGATTGATACAGAGGTCTATTTTGTGCAGTGTTGATCTAAAAATAGATCCGATTAACAATCAGGAGCAGATCGGACAAGTCAGAAATATATTGATTTGACCCGTTGATCTGATGGGAAATTGCACGTACCTAGCATTAGAATACTGAGAGTACTGTTACCAAAGTTGAAAATGAGCAATAAGTGCTTAAGCTCAGATTTTGCATATTCTTAGCTATCTGCAGACTAAAATGGAATGAATGTATAACTATCAAATTACAAAGACTTGCTCAGCCCATCCTAGGTTTATGACAATTTTAAAAGCAAAGAGCTTCAAAGTATACTTGGGCCCAATTTCCACTGGCTGCACTTGTGTTATGCTCTGCTTTGCAAAACATTCTCATTCACTTGAATGACAAAATGCACCAATCTGTCAACAGCTCCTCAAAAAATGCTAAATATGCATAACCAGGCTCCCTACCTCCCTTCATCCTCGACAGCAGCATGAGGGCTCGCTTAAAAAAAAAGTATGGCATGCGATCATAGCATCTAGCAGAAGAAGGGGAAATTGTGGCAATGGAAAGTGCGATTTCATGACTGCCATCCGATGTCAATGTTCCTTTTCTTTGTTCTGAAGCTACCTTGAGAGCCCTTTTCCACTGGCTGCAAGATTGCAACCATTTTGTAGATCACTAGAGCACCGTGATTTACATGTAAATTGCAGCGCTCATTTCACAATATTGCGCATTGTTTTTTCCCTGTACGCAAATGTTGGGCTGCAAAATTCTCACTGCAATTGCACTTGGTTCCCGATGGGTAAACAGCGCAATTACAACTAGTGGAAATTGCTGTTTGTGCGTATGTACTGCAGCACGATCGCAGGCAGGAGCGCAGGCAGCAGTGGAAAAGGGCCCTTAGTCATACATCCTTAAAGTGAGACTCAGTCCTGAGCATAAATGGACAATATTTTGTATATGGTTTGGGCTTGAATGCAAATGAAATGCAGTTTGGAACTGGGACAATCAAATTCAGTCAAAAGTGCATTTGATCGGCCACAATTTCAAACCGCAAACAGCATTAGATCTGCAATTATTTGCATCTCTAGTCCTGAGTTGCAAGTTGTGTTCACCTCTTACTACCTCAATATGTTGTTCCTACTGCTCAACTGCATCTAGTCATGTGATACTGGTGACAGGTTTAGTGGGCACTGGTATGCCATTACTACGAACAGCTTTTCTCCTGAGAGGGAACTTTAGCCTAGCCATAGAGCCTCACATGTGGAAAGCATTTGTGCTCGCTGCGAACAGCAGACAGATTTCTTATTTCAATGTATATAGTAGGCAGCTTAGGGCAGAGACCATCAACATCCCATACAAAAACCTAAACCAATCTTGAAGAGAGAAAAATATGGCAGCTGCTATAGTTCGTTATATATTTTAAAAGGTCAGTTGCCAGCCATACATCATGTTTTTCATAGGAGTCTGAGTCACATACCTGTAACAAGCATTAAACCAATGAAATCAGATATGAATCAGACTGCTCCAACTGTATATGTGCTCTGGTCAGTAGAGGCAGATTGGAATGTGCCTTGGTGCTGAACATCCTCTAGGGATGTGCTCATGAGTAATTAATTACAAGTAGCTAGCTACTCGAATTTGTGATTCTAATGAGGCTACATTGCCTCAGGTGTGTGGCTGGGAGAGAGGGGGTTAATTAACCAGCTGCCCGCCACTTCTATGCATATCACAGCCTCGCACGCATCCAATGGGACTCGTTCCACGACTAATACCGCGCACTTCCTCCTTCCAGCCGAAGGAGGAAGTGCACGGTACTGAGTCAAGGAACGCGTCCCAATGGACACGTGAGGCTGTGATACGTATAGAAGCTGCGGGCAGCTGAATAATTAACTCCCTCTCTCCCAGCTGCACACCTGAGGCAATTAAGCCTCATTAGAATCACAAATTCGAGTAGCTAGCTACTTGTAATTAATTACTCATGAGCACATCCCTAGAGGATGTTCAGCACCAAGGCCAGGAAAGCAACACGGTAATAAAAATGTTAGCCTTCATAACGATCACAATAGGTTTGAAATATAGTAGAGAGGAGGCACTCCTTCCTTTGTAAGAGACGACGTGCCCAGGCAATCCGTTGACCACACGGAAGTAATTCTATAGAAGATTAAGCCGGCACCATCCATATGCCATTTATGCTCTTTTATTAAATCATCAAAGGTAAAGCCTGTCACACAAAGTGCGACGTTTCGGGGGACATCCCCTTTATCAGGCAAGTGACAGTCACTTGCTTGATAAAGGGGATGTCCCCCGAAACGTCGCACTTTGTGTGACAGGCTGTACCTTTGATGATTTAATAAAAGAGCATAAATAGCATATGGATGGTGCCGGCTTCATCTTCTATTGGATTACACTAGGTTTCTTATAAGTAGAATTTCAGAATTCAAACATTTGCACATTGTATTTTAAAGGGGTTCTCTTGGTAGGTTTTTAAAATAAAAAACGACACTTAGCTGGGGCTTCTACCAGCCCCCTGAAGCTGTAATGTCCCACCTACAATCCTCGGTTCCCCCGCAGCCAGTCCCGGTAATATAGTCTACCAAGACAAATAATGCTCGCTCCCATGCGCATCGGGAAATTACTGTGCAGGCGCATTATGAAGTTTTCTTGCACTGCACCTGCGCAGTAAGCTCCCGATGACGTGCACGGCCACACAGCTGCAGTGACTGTCAGATGCCGATCAGACCGGGACAACGGACAAGACAGATCGTTGAGGACGGCACGGGACATTACAGCTTCAGGGGGACGGTAGAAGCCCCGGGTAAGTGTCAGATTTTATTTTAAACCCCCCCCCCCCCCCCCCCCCCCCAAGATCTCCTTTAAAATGACAAAAACTCACCATTTTTGTCCAGCCATGCTATAAATATTGCAAACCATTCTAAGATACATTAAGTAATTATTGGTTTCGGGGTCAGGAGAGCAAGTAAAAAAAAAAAAAAAAAAAAAGGAGTCTGAATGCAAGGAGGGTTGAGGTATGATAAAAATAAATATGCCTGCATTTCTTCTTTTTGCATGTTAATAAAAAAAAAAAAAAAAGTTAGGGCTTCTCGGCTCGCCGTACACTTTGCATCTGCTTGCAGCCATCTGCTTCGATCCACCACTCACTTGTCCATTCAGTTCCGCTGGCAATGACTGCTCTGCTCGGTTCCTCGTACACAGACTGGAGCATGGGGGTTCTCATAGGAGACAATAGCCTAATTTTCACTAGCAATAGGGAGAATTTTCATTGGTCCACCATGAACCAATGAGAGTCGTCCTGTTGCTGAGGATTCCTACTGGTCTTTAGCAACCCTATGGAGATCCAGATGCTTCTGCCCAATACCGATCTGTGTCTCAGGACCAAGCAGAGGATTCAACAGCATTGAAAACAGGGAGACTCGTGAGTATTTGTGTGCTGGCAGAGATCGAAGCGGGTGTGGTGATCAGCCTAGTGAGAAAGGACACTGTCTGTTCTCATAAGCTTTTACTGTGTACATTTTTCTTGCTGTTGCGGAAAAATGCAGCAAGTTCAGACTCTGAACCGTTTACCATAACAAGGCAAACTGATTTTTTTTTTTTTTTAACAAGGGGAAGCAGATCTAATTTTTAACATTAGGATCCTCTTCCTGCTCAGAGCTTATCTGTACTCTAAAATTCTTACAATAAAAAGCATACCATTCTATTCATCATGTTATGGGCCCCTCTGTGCTGTTTCTGCCACTCCCTGCTGCAATCCTGGCTTGTAATTGCCAGTTTTAGGCAGGGTTACAAACAAAAGACATGGCATGTGATAGGCTGAGAGGAGCTCAGTCTGTGACTCATACAGAGCCTGCAGGGGGCGTGGAGAGGGTGTGTATAGCTTAGATTATATAACAGAGATAATATAGCCACTGTGCAACTAGGAAAGGCTGCAGTAAGACAGACCGCATTAGAACAGGTATAGGAACTTATAGGATAGAAGAAATAAGGCTGAACATTTTGTTAGAGTCGCTTTAAAAAAAAAAAGAAAAAAAATGTAATGGTTTTTTTAAACAGGTGGGAACCAGCCCTTAGGGCTCTTTCACATCAGACCACGCGTGCAGGAGCCGTACTCCTGCACGCGTCGATAGCCTGCGGCGTGTCGTCGGGTATCTGCGGTGCGACGCACTCAGCGGCGGTAGCCATTAATTGAACCCGACGGAAAACGCCGGCTCCCGGGTGCGTTTGACTAAAAACTGCGCCTGGGTGCGTCGGAACCGCAACGTACCGAAACGCAGCGCCGGGTGTGAAAGGTAAAATGAAAGTCTATGGACTTTCATTTTACCTTAGTTAACGCAAACTTTAGCGTTGGGTCAAAATGCTCAAAGTTTGCGCAGATGTGAAAGAGCCCTTAGTTATCACCTGCTCCTTCCTGGCATCAGCCATTGGCATTCAGAACTGCCATGTGTATAACCAGTTATGAAGTGGGGCTTGAGTATACTTGCATGCGTCTGAATTTTTCAGCAATGCGTGTCACTCAGTCTGTAATATTGATGTGTTACTGTAAAAAGCACAGAAGTTAAGAAGTGTGCTCAGGCCCTCATTAAAGGAATTATAAGAAATGCACGGGGGGCGGGAATAGGCCAAAGAGGGGTCCTCAACAGAATACCCATGTAGAGTAGGAAATACGACTAAGGACCCAGGAGGGTCGGAAAAGCGTCGGCTCTTGCGCTGCCATGTACCACTGTTGTACCTTTTAATGATGATCGAATAAAGATATGGATTTTTAATATGATGGAGTGCGGACAATTTTACTTCATATGGTCATTAGGAGTGGTGTTCCTGTCTCCTGCACCCTTCTACACACAGCACAGCGATATGTGGTGAGGTGGAGCAGCTTCTTTTTCTTTTTCCCTACAGTAGGAAATACTTTTTTTCTTAAAGGTCACCTAAATTGAAGTCATGTGGAGGCTGCCATGTTTATTTCCTTTTAAACAGTGCAAATTGCTTGCCTTTCCTGATGAGCCTCTGCCTGTAAACAGAGTCACACTGGCCATGCATTTCCTCCTTGCACCCCACCTGGCTACTTTGCCATGTCACCCAGCTAAAAAAAATTCTGGGGAGAACACTGCACTTAGACCCTCCAGACTAAAAATGTACTCAGCAGCACTGAAAAGGCTTGGTGTTTAACAGTTTCACAGCATCAAAACTTTGTTTTTCTTACCCAAGCCTCATTTTTAGCTGCACAGAAGCTAAGCTCTGCCCCATCAAAGAAATCTGCCCGGGCACATTTCCCCTGATGCTGTGCAAAGCATGATGAGATTTCAGATGTTCTTGTGCTGTTTTGGCACACATTTTTTTTTTTGAATTTGAGATTTGAAGCCTAGCGCACAGTTGGGAGGGGTGATCAGGACACATGACAGTTGGAACTGGGTCTCATTGCTCTCTGTCACCTGCTTTCAACCAAGAAGATGGTTGCCCCCATGGAATCACAAACATTTGCCTGTTCTTTTAAAACAGGGTGGGTAAGAGATTATATCACCTATCTATTTGAATGAACCTAACTAATGTAACTTAATGACAGTATGTTTGTTTAGGATGAAGTTCCCTAACACAGACTCCTCTAATTTGCATATTACAATTTTGTTGATTGAAAGGATGCAACATAAAAGACATCACTGCCAAAGCTTATAAATATACATCAGGCTCTACGCAAACTGGGTACATCTGAAAAAAAAAAAAAAGTTGTGCAGGTATTCTGCAGCACATTCTTCATATACAATCTGAGACCTTTTGCACACTACATGCGATTCCGATTTTTAAACGTTACTGCACGCTGCGTTTTTTCAGCATTTTTCTTTTGATAGCATCAAGGGAAAAATCGGAATCGCAAATCAGATTTTCAGTGTGCAGGGAGCCTGAACCAGATTTATGGGTGATAAGCAACACCTCTGATCAGTGTGTACAATATTCTCAGTGGATTCACAACAGCTCTGCCAGGAGTGCATACAGTATGTACTACTGTGTAACTTAATTAGTAGTCACCAAACCCAGGTTTAACAACATACCAAATTAATTTCATGAACAAAGGGAGTACACACATTTGCATACAAAATTTGCTTAAACCTGTATCAATGCAGATTTGCATCTCCTTGATGATCCGTATTATGCTGCATACACACTTGAGATAAAAAAGTCTTTGGAAAAGGCAAGTTCACAGACCAATTTTACCCCATTCCATGTAGTATGAGAGCCATACTCTACACAGTCTATTCTGTGGAGCTGCACTCCCCATCAGATAAAATCTTTGCAAGATGCTGCACACAAAGATGCCCGTACACATTCAAAAGATTATCTACAAAAGATCTCTTCCTGCTAAATGCATTCATAGTCTATGAGATCTGCAGATCCTCTTAAGCCTCATCTACACGGGGAGATGTGGTGATCCGGCGGCTCTATTAGCTGCTGGATCGCCTCTTCCGCGTCCCCGCACGTGCCCGCCGCATTCGATTCCCCGCTTATCTTCCACTCGATTCCCTGCCATTGTCCCCTCGCGGGGAGCAAGCAGGGAATCGGCGGAAGCAAGATCTGTCCTGTCGGATCTTATCAATCGAGCCGCATCATTGATAAGGAGAATCGCTATACACACCTTGTTTAACAGGCAATCATCTGCAGATCAGATCCACCAGGATGGATTTTCAGATCTGCA
Organism: Hyperolius riggenbachi; assembly: GCF_040937935.1. Classification (NCBI taxonomy): domain Eukaryota; kingdom Metazoa; phylum Chordata; class Amphibia; order Anura; family Hyperoliidae; genus Hyperolius; species Hyperolius riggenbachi. The sequence goes on from NC_090647.1 coordinate 280,109,462, forward strand.
GATGATTGCCAGATATGCAGATGAAGTCTGTTAAACAAGGTGTGTATGAGGATCTGCAGATCTCAGACTATGAATGCATTTTGCAGGAACGGATCTTTTGCAGGAACAGATCTTTTGCAGATACTGATCTGTTGAATGTGTACAGCATCTTTGTGTGCAGCATCTTGCAAAGATTTTATCTGATGGGGAGTGCAGCTCCATAGAATAGACTGTAGAGTATGGCTCTCATACTACATGGAATGGGGTAAAATTGGTCTGTGATCTTGCATTTTCCAAAGACTTTTATCTCAAGTGTGTATGCAGCATTAGTGACAACTACACATTAGGCTTTATTCTTACAGAAGAGATAGAATAAATAATATAGATAGATATATAGATATAGATAGATAGATAGATAGATATATTCTTGTGCAAACATCAGATATACACAGTCACAATCAGATAAGTGTATCTGACTTTAAAGGGAAGGTCCAAGCAAAAAAAAAAAAATGAGTTTAACTTACCTGGGGCTTCTACCAGCCCCATGTAGCCATCCTGTGCCCTCGTAGTCACTCACTGCTGCTCCAGTCCCTCGCTGGCAGCTTTCTGACCTCGGAGGTCAGGGCCGCATTGCATACATTTTTACGCATTCCAGCTAGTGCAGGAACAAAAATGTATGCGTTGCACCACTAACGCGTAAAAATGTATATGTTAATGTTCCTGCACTAGCGGGAATGCGTAAAAATGTATGCAATGCGGCCCTGACCTCCGAGGTCAGAAAGCTGCCAGCGGGGGACTGGAGCAGCAGTGAGTGACTATGAGGGCACAGGATGGCTACATGGGGCTGGTAGAAGCCCCAGGTAAGTTAAACTCATTTTTTTTTTTTGCTTGGACCTTCCCTTTAAAAATATAGCTAATGCTTTTATTGCAGCAGCAGTTATTTATGATGACTATTATCGGATCTGTGAAATATAATATATCATCATATTTCCTCTTAATTACAGTTTAAAATTAAGAATCTGAGCATTTTTTTCCCTACTCCCGACCGGAACAAAGAACATCTATCAGGCCCTAGGCAATGTAACTGTGGGTACATGTAAGAGTGATGTGCAGGTACTCTGCAGGGGAATGAGGAGATTCTTCCTCTATTACACATTCTTCATGCACAATCTGAACCAGGTTTATGGGTGATATACAACACCTCTGTGTTCAATATGCACAACATTCTCAGTGGATTCCCTGCAGCTCTGTGGGGAGTGCATATGTAGAGTATAGTACTACTGTGTAACAAAGTAAACCCGAGACAGATGAAATTAAAAGTTGGATACATACCTGGGGCTTCCTCCAGCCCCCTTCAGGCTATATCAGTCCCTTACTGTCCTCCTCCGCCACCTGGATCTTCTGCTAGGAGTCCATACATACATAAGTGTTGCCAACTCATCCCTTTAATTACTGACACATCTAAGTTATACAGGTTCTGGGGCTATTTGCACATAATCAGTGCTTTAACTGCATCTACCTAGCCCCAAAACCTGTATAATTCATATGTGTCAGTAATTAAAGGGATGAGTTGGCAACACTGACATACATACATACATACATACAGTACAGTCACAATCACATAATCAGATATGTATATCTGACTTTAAAAATACAAGGACTGCTTTATTGAAGCAGCACAAGTAAGTTATTTTGGGGTGCGTGCAAATTATTTATGATGACCATTATCTGAGAAATAGAACATTTTATCATATTTTCTATTTTAAAGAGAACCCGAGGTGTGTTTAACCCATTCAGGTTCCGTGGTTTTCACGAGAGAAATGTTCACCTCCCATTCATTAGCCTATAACTTTATCACTACTTATCACAATGAACTGATCTATATCTTGTTTTTTCCGCCACCAATTAGGCTTTCTTTGGGGGGTACATTTTGCTAAGAGCCACTTTACTGTAAACGCATTTTAACAGGAAGAATAAGAAAAAAATGGAAAAATTCATTATTTCTCAGTTTTCAGCCATTATAGTTTTAAAATAATACATGCCTCCATAATTAAAACTCACGTATTGTATATGCCCATATGTCCGGTTATTACACCGTTAAAATTATGTCCCTATCACAATGTATGGCGACAATATTTTATTTGGAAATAAAGGTGCATTTTTTCCATTTTGCATCGATCACTATTAACAAGTTTAAAATAAAAAAAAATATAGAAATATTTCATCTTTACATTGATATTTAAAAAGTTTAGACCCTTAGGTAAATATTTACATGTTTTTTTTGTTTTTTTTTATTGTAATGGTTTTTTTTATTTATAGTAAACATTTTATTTGGGTAGTTTTGGGAGGGTGGGGGGTAAACAATAGATTTATAATGTAAATGTGTGTTGATTTTAATTTATTTTCATTTTCAGGTGTAGTATTACTTTTTGGCCACAAGATGGCGGCCATGAGTTTGTTTACATGACGTCACTCAGCGTAACACACGCTTAAAGTGGCGCATCAGGAAGGGAACGGCCAGAAAAGGCGCAGCTTCCGAGAGAAGCTGACGCTTTTTCAGCGGGGGAGAGGAATCAGTGATCGGGCTTCATAGCCCGATATATTGATTCCCTGACTACCGAATCCGCGGCCGGGAGTGCGCGCGCGCGATCGGCCGCGGGGGGCGCGCGGTAGCGCACATGGTTTCTGGACGTAGTTTCTACGTCCAGAAACCAAAATAGGTTAAAGAATGTTATCTGCATACAGAGGCTGGATCTGCCTATACAGCCCAGCCTCTGTTGCTATCTCAAACCCCACTAAGGTCCCCCTGCACTCCCTCATAAATCACAGCCATGCTGTGAGGCTGTGTTTACATCTGTAGTGTCACTCAGCTGCTCCCCCGCCTCCTGCATAGCTCCGGTCCCTGCCCCCGTCCCTTCCCTCCAATCAGCAGGGAGGGAAGGGATGCAGGCGGGGACTGGAGTTCTGCAGGAGGTGGGGAGAGCAGCAGACTGACACTATAGAGATAAACACAGCCAGCTCTGACAAGCTGTTTGTCAGCAGCGTGGCTGTGATTTATGAGGGATTGCAGAGTGCAGGGGGACCTTAGGGGGGTTTGGGATAGCAACAGAGGCTGGGCTGTATAGGCAGATCCTGCCTCTGTATGCAGATAATATTCTTCAAACCCACCTCGGGTTCTCTTTAATTACAGTTTAAATTCATTAGGAGCATTTTTTTTCCCGACTGACTCCAGGCACCCAAAATTACTCAGACTCCACAGCCCTGTTTTCTACTATGTGCTATGGAAAACGCATATGCGATTCTGTATAGTGTGTTCCTACCCAGTGTCAGATTTCAGGCTCACTTGTGAACTCCAGCCTGCAGAAGCTTAGTCCAACTGGCAGAACAGAAAATACATCATATGCAATTCAATAAACATCTGCACTTGAATGACCTCTCCCCACCCACATTTGACTTCTATACTGCTTCTGCAAGTTGGAGATACTAAAATAAAGGGTGTGTTTACTTAATGTTTTAACTAATTCATAAACTACACATTATCAGTTTATTTAAAAACAGTTATAGGCCTGGTGCACACCAGAGGAGTTTTTCTGAGCATTTTGAGTTTTTAAATCTGCTGCTAATGTTATCCTATGTGTCTGTGCACACTGGAGCAATGAGGTTTTGTAAAAAAAAACCCATAGCATTACATTTGGAAGAGCTTTTGAAACCTCTAGCATTTGGGCGCTAGAGGTTTCAAAAGCTCTTCCCAATGTAATGCTATGGAGTTTTTTTTTACAAAACCTCATTGCTCCAGTGTGCACACACATAGGATAACATTAGCAGCAGATTTAAAAACTCAAAACGCTCAGAAAAACTCCTCTGGTGTGCACCAGGCCATAGTGTGAAGCACACTGCAATAGGCAGGAAAAGGATTGTGCCGAAATATCAAGAATAAGATTCATATTCAGGAGCCAGACAAAGAATGGCCAAAGCAATAGGCCATTAATAAGTCATAAAGAAGCCAAAAAGTTAATAAGCCAGGTGTCAGGAACACCGAAACAGAATTGGACAACAGATATGACTGATGGTTGGCCATCTGGTGTTCTGCATTTATCCAGTTCTGAGAACAGCAGAGTGGTTACTGGCAAAGTAATGCCCATCTTAAAATGTCAAAACTGGGTCCACATGAGAAAAGAAAAAACAAACTACTGTATGTACCATATTTGCCGCTGCATAAGAAGCACTTTTTTCTCCCGCCAAAAGTCCCTGCGTCTTATATGGCAAGTGCAGGGAATCCCCAATTTACAAACGCCCGGCAAAACGGTGGGGACTCCCTGCCTCGTCTCAGTGTGTCCTCTCTGTCCCCAGTGTTGGTCTGCTCCTATTCCCCCAGTATAAGTAGAAGTGTAGCTGCAGCATGTCTTACCTAATCCATGGCTTCTGCTGAGATTGAAGACCTCTCCTGTGCTGCACGGCTCCCCCTAATGACAGCTTTTGCTGATGACGTGTTCAGCAGAAGCAGTTACTAGGAGAAGCGTGGGAGATGAGAGGTCTGTGATCCCCGTGGGAGCCATGGATCAGGTAAGACACACTGCCACTACACTTCTGCTTATACAGGGGGAAGGGACACACAGGGAGCGCAAGGGACACACAGGGAGCGCAAGGGACACACAGGGAGCGCAAGGGACACACAGGGAGCGCAAGGGACACACAGGGAGCGCAAGGGGCGGACAGGAGGACACAGGGGAGAACATCTACAGGATGCTCTTGGAACATGGATGCACACCAGGTTTAGTATATCAATTTTTTTCCACTGGTTTTTGCCCTCTAAACCCAGGTACGCCTTACATTCCAGAGTATAAAAAAAAAAAAAAAAAGAAACCAATAGAAGCAGCACCAGACCACTCAAAGGTAATTCAAAAAATACATATTCTTTATTGGTAAACTGTAAACAAATTTACATATATATATATTTAAAAATCACCAAAAGGTGACTGCAGCGGTGTATACATAAATATAAATAATTCAATAGTCAAAAAGTATACAAAACCTCACAAAAGACCTCTTTACAGCGCCATATTAGTATTAATAATCCTCAATATCTTCATATCTCAAGTAATATGTCAAAAATTCCTAAGGATACGTGACAATATGCCTTTAAGAAATACTAAAGCAGACCAGGAGGCCTCCTCTTGAAGCGGGTAGCGCCCGCGCGATGCATTAAGGCGAGCGGCGGCATTCACACGGTCCTCCAAGCCTCTGCCATGTAAGTCCTGAGCCTTCTCTCTTACACTGCTCTATTTCTTTTGACACGACCTCCCTGCGGGTCCAACCTTGGCCCACTTGCTATTTACACTTGTTGTAAAAAAAAATTTCTTTTATTTCCAAATTTGGTATTGTCGCCATACATTGTGATAGGGACATAATTTAAACGGTGAAATAACCGTGACAAATGGGCAATTACAATACGTGGATTTTAATTATGGAGGCATGTATTATTTTAAAACTATAATGGCCAAAAACAGAAATTAATTTTTTCCGTTTTTTCTTATTATTACTGTTAAAATGCATTTACAGTAAAGTAGCTCTTAGCAAAATATACCCCCCAAAGAAAGCCTAATTGGTGGCGGAAAGTTCATTGTGATAAGTAGTGATAAAGTTATAGGCCAATGAATGGGAGGTGAACATTGCTCGGATGCATAAAGTGAAAATGACTGAGGGCTTAAAGTGAACGTCCGGATTAAAAATCGACTCAGCAGCACTGAAAAGGCCTGGTGTTTCTTTAACAGTTTCACAGCATCAGAACTTTGTTTCTCTTATCCAAGCCTCATTTTTAGCTGCATAGAAGAAAACTGCCCGGGCTTTTTTCCCCTGATGCTGTGCAAAGCATGATGCGATTTCTGATGTTGTTGCTCTCGTTCTGCGGTTTTGGTGCAAATTTTTCTTTTTTTACATTTTGAATTTGACATTTAACCACTTCAGCCTACAGCTTCGAAAATCTTATGCATCCAAGCAATGTTCACCTCCCATTCATTCGCTAATAACTTTATCGCTACTTATCAAAATTAATTGATCTATATCTCGTTTTTTCCGCCACTAATTAGGCTTTCTTTAGGTAGTACATTTTGCTAAGAGCCACTTTACTGTAAATACATTTTAACAGGAAGATTAAGATAGAAATGGAAAAAAAACATTATTTCTCAGTTTTTGGCCATTATAGTTTAAAATTAATACATGCTACAGTAATTAAAACCCATGCATTTTATGTGCCCATGTGTCCCGCTTATTACACCATTTAAATTACGTCCCTATCACAATTTATGGCGCCGATATTTTATTTAGAAATAAAGGTGCATTTTTTCAATTTGCGTCGATCACTATTTACAAGCTTATAATTTAAAAAAATGTAATAAGATACTCTCTTGACATGTATATTTAAAAAGTTCAGACCCTTAGGTAACTATTTATGTAGTTTTTTTTTTTTTATATTGTAATTTTTTTTATTATTTTTTTTAATACAAAAATGTATTTGGGTAATTTTAGTTTGGGAGGTAAATAGCCAATTTTAGATGTAAAATAATGTATTTTTTATTCAATACAGGTATGTGGGTGCAGTTTACTATTTGGCCACAAGATGGCCACATTCAAAAAGTTCCTAGATGCGAACGATGTCGCATCTAGGAGCTAAAATGAAGAGAAGTTGTTTCCTGGGGGCAGAAATACCACGCTCTCTGATGAGAAAGCGTCGGTATTTCTGCCGGGGACTTGGATCGGTGAATGGGAATTATATTCCCATTCACTGATCGGGGGGGCAGCGGGAGGGAGCGGGGGCGCGCGCGGGCGCGCGCCCGATCGCGCGCACCACACGGCTGCAGCACCACTGCCTATCTGGACGGATATATGCGTCCAGATATGGCGAAGTGGTTAAAGCCTAGCGTGTGCAGATGGGAGGGGTTATAAGGACACAGGACAGTTGGAACTGTGTTTCCTGCTCCTTGTCACCTCCTTTCAACCAAAAAGATGGCTGCCCCCATGACAAAGATGGCAGCCCCCATGAATCACAAACATTTGCCTGTTCTTTTAAAACAGGGTGGGTAAGAGATTATATTACCTATCTATTCTAATTAACATAACTAATGTAACTTAATGACAGTATGTTTGTTTAGGCTGAAGTTCCCCTTTAAGTGGTTAAAGAATATTCTAAAGGTGGATGTAACGATGGTTTACGAACACAGCAGAAGTGCCAATCTGAATTTGTTGAAGCACTTTGAATGGTAACTTGACATGCACTCCCCCTTCCCTAAGGGACTCTTTATTGCACTTAGCACCCTACTAAAAACAAACCCAGTTTCTCATAATTAATAAGCAGTCCTGACCTCACTGGAGGACAGGTCTTTTATCTGAGAGTGCTAAACATATAGATAAAGGTGGTCCCCATCCGGCCTCCTAAGGTTAATGAAGGATGGTAGACTTCCTTTCTGTTATATCCCTGGAGATCATTCTGTTTAATTTTCAGCGTTAGACGCTCTTGATATGGATTAATGATACTTCGATGGGAGCTATATTTTATTAAGGAGACCTTTTGCTACTGTGACTGTTTGGAAAATTTTAGTTGGTGTGATATTCCACTTCATTGCTATTTTTAGAATTGATTGTTCTGCAATAAGTCTAGTACTTTTCATTGCCGCTGTGTTTGTACTTGACTGTAAGCAAGGTTGTGTGTACCACTGTTTTCCTTTATTACAAAACTTTCAATAAAAACAATTGAAATAAAGAATATTCTTAGACAAAATAAAACAAAAAAAACACGCAACTCTAAACTGCCTTTAATTTTCACAGTGAAAAAATAAATCTGCAAAATTGATTTTTGTACAAGGCGGCTCAGGGATTGTAATTTTTGTTTACCATTTACAGAAATGGTTTCCATGTGCCTTTAAGCATCCTGATGTTAAAAGGATAAGCAGTGTTACAGTAGGAAATGCACAAAGGCATTTTCTACAAAATAAGAAGCCTCATACTGTCTTTACAATTTCTCCACAGGATATAATAACGGCTGGGCGTTCAAAAGGTCTGCTAAAGTGTATTATCAGAGCAATACCTGTGGAAAATAACTGTTCTATCTTGATCTTGCAGTTTACTCTTGTATCTAAGGAAATAAGCAACGGTATCAAGCAGCCAAGTAGGGCAAAGAAAACTAAAGTTAAACTGCATTACACTCTAATCAGCCAGTAGTCTTCCAGAAGATTGCTGCTTTTACAAGGGGATAAACAACCGAACTCTCAGACCGATCTATTCAAAGCTTGTGAAACTCGGGTGAGCATGTCTAATGTCATATCAATGCTCCCCTTGTTTAGTTAACCTTCCTAGCATTTCTGCAGGATTTCTGTGCAAAAAGTGGTTCAATTAATTTTCATGAAATTTTTGCTTGCAACTTACTGAACTCAGTCAAGCAAAGGTCTAGTATCCATTTTGAGTATAATAATAAAAAAAAGTTTCAAAACAAAATCATGTCAAAAAATGTAATTAAAATTTCTAAAATAAACTTTTTAATCACGAATAGAAAAATCTTCCTCAAATATGGATGAAGAAATAAATCTACAGATGCAGAAATAAATACTGTCCAGTGTTTACCTAAAACATCTCCCTTGCGTGGTACAACAACTAAGGGCCAGTTCACACGCACACTTGCATGTCATTTACCGCTGTTTATGCAAAAGCAGCATTTTGATCTTTATTTTTCCCACTGTCTGAAAGCAGCAGGGTTTGGTTGTTCTGGGATCCATTAGTGCAGCACTCTTATGTCCCACTGCGGGATGAAAAATTACGATTGCTGAGAATTGCTGCTGAAAGTCGACAAATGCTTTTCTGCACGCTTGGGGAAAAGCATTTGGATGAGACTCTGGGCAGGCGATTGAGACATCTGCCTGAACCAAGGTCCATACAACATGCTGGTCTGAACTCTTGAGTGGTGCACCATAACTACTGCCATGGCGGGGGTGGTCATTATGGTCAAACGATTGCATGAAGATCTGGCGTGTTCGATTTTCAGCAATGCCTGAGCACAGCACAATAGCATTGTTCTGACTGCTCCTACCACCAGAAACGTACACACGCTCATCATTTCTCTGCTCCCCCCTGCATAGCAAGAGACACATCGTGTGCAAAGGCCGATGACACTTCTGTACAGTATTAGTGCACTGTTGCCTTTGGCTGATGACGCCTCTGTTGCGAAGCGCAGCAGGCAAAGGGACGACAAGCGCATTTGACTTAGCGGCTTCCAGCGGGTGGGGAGGTGCCAAGAACAATAACCTTGGGTCATGCTTAGGTATAGCTAAAGGTCTGACATGACAGATCTTTAGGGATCATCACTGGGTCACTGTACACACTCTGGTCTGCTGCACAACTCTAGTGGTCGTTATAGTGGTTGTAATAGTCCGTCATGGCCAAGTTCAGACCAGTGTGGCAATACGTGTCATTCTCTGTACAATATACAATATGGTATAAGATCCCAGAAGTTTTCTGTAATGCTGTAATATGTGCCTACTGCCATTAGGTGGTGCACATACACCATTAAAACTCTTTCCAGGTCAGTTTTCAGCATGGACGAAGCTAACTCGTCTATAGCAATTTTTTTTTTAACGAATCAGCCTCGTCCTTACCATCAGGGAGACTACAAAGGAAGTCTAGACAGCGTTCACACTTGAGGAGATTGCACGACATTTCCCTGCAATTGATGTGACAGCCCATGTAATTCAAGGAGCTCATTGGCATCTAAGGCTCCATACACACATCCAATTTAACCATTTCAGTTTGCAGGTATTTTTCACCTTCTGGAGAAGAGGAATTTTCACATTTCAGCGCTCCTCCCTTTCATTCCCCAATAGCTTTATCACTACTTATTACAACAAAATGATCTATACCTTGTTTTTTCCGCCACCAATTAGGCTTCCTTTGGGTGGTACATAATGCTATTATTTTATTCTAAATACATTATAATAGGAATAAGAAAAAAAAATGGAAAAAATTCAGCCATTATAGTTTTAAAATAATACATGCTACCATAATTAAAATCCCCACATTTGGCCATTTGTCCCGGTTATTGCAATGTTAAAATTATATCCCTAGTATAATGTATGGTGATAATATTTTATTTTTTAATAAAAAGGTGCATTTTTTTCAGTTTTACATCCACCACTAATTTTTATCCCATAATTTAATAATATGCCCTTTTGACATACAGATTAAAAAAAAAAAAAAAAAAAAGTTATTCCCCAGTCAGTAGGTGTAATTTTACGATTTGGCCACAAGATGTCTCCAATGAGTACTTCCTATTCATGTACAATAAGTACACAATAGGAAGTAATGTGTTGCTACATTGTAACTAGGGAAGTGATGCAGGCATCAATGGAAGCCTGCATCACGGGTGGCATAGATGGGAGATTAATGAGCGAATAGTGAACTTTGTTCCCATTCATTAATCTAATGACTGGCGGCGGGAGGTAGCGTGGTGGCTCTATTTAAGAATGAACACGGTTTTTGAACTCAGCAGACATGTACAGATTGGCTCAGAAACTTTTGACCCCCCCCCCGGTAACAGCGCGATCGTGGGCATCTGCCCTCCAAACTGCAGGGACATGACTAGCGCGCATCCCTGCGGCTGTAGCAGCTGCCGCTGCGGACGTGAGGCTTATGTCCCAGCGGCCGAATCGATTAATCTACATACGACTGGCCAATTTTACCATTGCCATGTGGTATGAGGCCAACAAATTGTGCATACTATGAAGAGATTATGCAGGTATGTGCTCATATTACATGGAAGTGGTAAAATTAACCAGTCATCTGCAGATAAAAATTTGATGTGTGTACGGTCCTTAAAGTGGGGATACTGCGTGGGGGAGAGCAATTGCCCACAGAAAGCCCGTCGTTTTGAGGTTGCGAAGGAGGATTTACACTTTGAACCTTGTATTTCTATTGACGATATTGTATTGGTGGTTTTAATATACAACCTACAGCGCTCTAACCTTCCAGATACCAACCCAATCATAAACTCAGATCTGCACATGACCTGCTGTTGTATATGTGAATGCGAGGCGGTAAATCTAGGACAAGATTTTGCATGCGCTTCTCCCCTCCTCTGAAATGCCCTCCCACAATACATCAGTTACTCTCCAACCTTCATTGCCTTTAAACGCTCTCTGAAAACACACTCAAGTTGCACTCCTACTAGATATCCTATAACACACTGCCTCTAGATGTTTATCGTATACTGCCCCACCTCTCGTTTCCCCCCCTATTCCTTTAGATTGTAAACTCGCAAGGGCAGGGCTCTCTCCCCCTTTTGTGTCTTCGAATTCATTATCTTGTACATTTTATTCATCATATTACTTTTGTTGCTGTCGTTACCAATTCTGTATTTTGTATCGATTATTTTGTCACCAATTATGTATTTTGCAAATTGGTGTATTCAATTTGTCTGTATTATGTACCCTGTTTATGTCTAACTTTGTACAGCGCCAAGGAATATGTTGGTGCTTTATAGATCAATAATAATAACACCACACACATCACAAACAGTCTGGTGACAGCAGCTGACTGTGGGCTATGGAAATCTCACACAGTGTGCATATTTATGCTGCAGGCTGCAAGTTTTTCCTCCACATGCAGGACCCGCATTCAGATGTGAACAAGCTCATAGATAAACATTGGTTATCACATCTGGTGCGATTCTGCATGAGGGAAAACAGAATGCAATCCCATCAAATGTGAATCTTACCTGAACCCTCCCTTTTTTTATATGTGCTGCACGCATCACAACATTTCTTATGTCAAGTCACCATGAGCTTGCTGGTTAGTCTGTACCTCTCGGTGTTACAAGCCCTACTCCATAGAGCCAAATTAATCCATGCCATGCACTGATGAGGATCAAACAATCCGAAACAGTCTGTATGCATGTTGATTATTATGGCTCTGTACAAATTAACAAGCTGACATTGTATTCCAGCGGTTCTGGAGGTGTGTTTAGCTGCTAAGGGTACAATGGTTAATTTGCATTTATTCAGCAGTGATGCAATGGGAGACATCTCAAGCTCACTCCAACCTGAATTATCGCAAATTCTTTCTGTTTTAAGAAAGCAAACTTTTGTTTTTCTTTATGTCAAGTAGGACTTTATAATTTGAAAGCACAGAATATTTTTCCCCTTTTCCTAAAGCTACTGTGGACAGCAGGTGGTGCTCCATGATCTTTTGAAATGCTAGGCTTAACCATTACTGTATCTAAGCAACTTACACTGAAGACAGATTTACCTTAAATAATCATGACCACACAAATAGAACCATCTGCTAACCGCAAGAGGAAGCATCCAAATCAGGTACAACAATACAGCAAGTAGTACTGCTTGAGAAGCTTGCCACGTATGCAGACATTTCACTTCTTATGGGACCTTGCATGACTGGGAAAAATAAATATTTTTCTACTGTTCTAGAAGAGATGACATTCCAACGTGGTTTCATTTTTAGCACTTGACTGATTTTTTAAAGTAAAGCTAATCAGTTTCATACATTTTCATACTGAATGCAAAACTACTCTCCAACACACGGGAATGAAATCTAGGAAGTGAGAGCCAATAGCGGCAATTGAATTCACTGGAAGTTAGTTAATACACCATCCGATGGCAGCTTTTGTTAGTTTTTTTCCTCTTCCTCTGCCTGTAGAGAGTTGCATGTCAGGAAAATTTTTTGCTCAGTACTGCGGTCCTTTTGCAGTGCTGGTTTGTTAGGAAACTTTAGTTACGCTTGAATGGTCCCGTGTCCAGAATAAATTGAAATATCAGTTTTGATTAGATTATCACTTAAAAATAAAGGCTATATATTCCATTTAAAAAGTGGTCCTCAGGGAAGTGCTGACAAAAGCTCTTCAACTGTTTTCCTATAAGTGGTCAGCAGATCCATGCGCTGTACTGCACTCTGTAAGGAAGGACACAGAACTGCTGATCAAGCTGCATTCTTTAGACTGAATTCTCAACAACAGGATATCAACCATTGTTCTCAACGGATTTCCCAGAGTATATGCATCTAAGAAAAAAAATACTCAACCTGAAATGCACTTATTTGGAAGGATGTGTAAGCAAATTTCATTCTTTAAAGAACCACTATTGCAAAAAAAACGTAAAATATAAAATACATGTACATAAGTACTAAGTCTCTTCCAGATTAAAATGAGCCATAAATTACTTTCCAGCAGAATTGTGCAGAGAAGTGCTGGCCCAGCATTTTCTCATTTCGCCCCACCCGGTTACTTTTTCATGCCACCCTGCTAATTTTTCCTGCCACCTTGCTGGGAAAAAAAGGCCGGGGAAAACACTGAAGAGTATCTATATAAAGATGCTGGCCGGGAGCGCATGCGCGCAGCTGACTGAGATGGACGCCTAGTCTCAGCCCTGCGTGAGTCCCGGGAGATAAAAAGCATATATCGCCACTTGCCCGGCTCGACCATTCCTCCAAAAAACGCAAGAAGCCCAGCGGGAACATTCAGGGCAGCCGCCAGAGGATGGCTTCTAGCACCCGAGCCAGAACAGGATCTAAAAATACGCCGACAAGCTCCTCGGCGGGATCTCCCAAGATGGCGCCCGGAGCAGACCGAGAGGCAGACCAGCACTCGTAGCACAGCCAAGATCTGTTTACTAACGATGACATCCCAGACGCACCTGCCAGATCACCTTCTCTGCCAGAACAGCTCACACTGGATGAACTGTGAAGCATTATCCGCCAAGAGATTGTTGGCGCGAATAAGCAGCTGGGCTGTGAATTACTACATGAGATCAGGCAGGTCGGGCAGAGGACCTCAGCAAATGAGGGAAGACTAGATAATGTTACTATCGTGCTGGAGGGGCATGAGGAAGAGATCGCCTCACTGAAAGCAGAAGTCAGCACACTACACAGCAAACTAGAGGATTCTGAAAACAGGTCACGGCGGGAGAACCTCAGAATCCGGGGGATCCCCGAAAATGTGCAAGATGTGAGAGGATTCACTACAGCCTTATTCCAGGAACTTCTTCCCAACTTGCCAGTGGATCAGTTAGAGATGGATCGAGTGCACAGAGCCCTCACTCGCCCACCCATCAACGGCCAGCCACGTGACATTATACTGAAAATGCACCATTACCTTACCAAAGAAAAACTACTACAAGCTTCCCGCAACAAACCCGACCTGTCTTTCCAAGGACACATATCAACTGTATGCAGACCTAGCCCCTGGCACTCTGGCTAAACGCAAAGAACTGCGACCATACCTTACAACGCTGAAAGACAAGGGCATCCGTTATAGATGGGGTTTCCCCTTCCAGCTAATCTTCCAATGGCAAGAGAAACAACAAATCATCCACAATACCGATGAAGCCAGAGAATGTTTCCGATCGCTGGAATTCCCCTTACCTCCGCAGCCTTCGCAGTCACAGAGCCCCGCACGCCGGTCCTCTGATTCGCAGCCACGGCCTGCCCAGGCGCCTGTATCACCCAAAGAACAGCGACCCGCCAAAAACCGCTCCCAGGCGCTGAAAGAGCTTTCCTCGCAAGTGTTCCAGAGAGTACCCTGACCATCCAGATAAGTACTTTGGTTGTCTGTCCCACTTTGGCCCGGGGGAGCCCACCGACTGCAATTTCAGTAGTCCAAGTACTCTATACTCCTGCCTACGTGCCTCCACGAGGACATTAATCCTCCTATTTCTGCGTTGGCCCAGGTTTACGCAGGACTCACATTTAAACCCACAGGCTCATACGCCATTTTTGTTCTTTGGCCTGTCGGCTCATGCTGGCGGCCCTGACTTAATCCCACGTTGGAAGTTTAGCCCTAACCCCTTGCACTATGACAATGTTTACCGATGGGACTTATAGGTCAATCGCAAGCCTCTTGGCTTTTATGTTGTTATATGTGAACGACCTGTTGAATAACCGTTTAACATCCAGATTTCAGGTTCGACTATGTTAACTTTTCCTTCTAGGCGAATACAAGTTATAGTTCTGGACTAATAAGTATATATATATAAAAACGGTTGAAGGCCCTACAATACGCACTATGTTTATTGACCTACAGGTTTTATAGATCTACGCTTTCAATTTGTTCATTTAGACATACTTGAATGTCAAACCTCAGCTATGTCGCTTAAGGTCACTTAGACTTGCTTCTGGGGGCGCGGCCGTCTCGCCTGCCTCCGATGGCGCCCATGACGGTTATATGTTACGCATGCCGTCCCGGTCGCCCTGGGGTGACCGGGTCCGCCACTGCGACATTCTCCCTCGTGGGGTCCCTCGGGGAGCTGGCGGGGCGGAGCGCCTGGTGAACGATGGCTGAGCCACGAGAGGTCTACATATAAGAGCACCCATACTGTGATCTGATTGATCCCCGGATAAATGCATGTTCAGAGCATACGGGTAGTCTAGCACTAAGTACGCTGATTTGCGTTTCTCTGCTTACACAGAAACTTATCTTTCGCTAGGCCCTCCAGGTGTATCTATGTATGATTTGGGTGGTGGCGGATGGGAGGGTGTGTGGGTGATTTGGGCCGTGGGCGCGGCCGCCCCCCTGCCCCCGAGGGTCGTCTGCACCGGGGCGATGTTACGCATGCCGTCCTGGCCATGTAGTTTTGGCCGGGTCCGCCACTGCGGCATCTCCCCTTGCGGGTCGTCCTCTGGGGGCTGGGGTTGCGGCCGTGGGCCCCGGCTGCTCCCTGGCCGAGGAAAGAGCACTGCCTCTATACACACCAAACACTAAATACGCTGGCTTGGGGTTCTCTGCTTGCGCAGAAAACACCCCCACTTGCTTAATTTATTAGGAGTATGCATATAACAAAGAAGCACGGGGGAGTGTGCAGAAAGCCTGGGCCTCGGGCGCTGGGGGGGCGTGGCCGCCCCCTGCCCCCTGGGGCCGACTGCGCCGGAGCAATGTTAAGCAAGCCGTCCTGACCATATAGTTCTGGCCGGGTCCGCCACTGCGGCATTTCCCCTGCGGGTCGTCCTCTGGGGGCTGGGACTGCGGCCGCGGGCCCCGGTGGCCTCCAGGCCAAGAAATAAACGAGCCAAACACACTGGAACTGACACAGGCGAAAATTATGTTATGGTCCCCTGGTAACCTGGTGATGCCCTTTTTCTCACATTACATTTCGCCACTCCCGAACCACTATGCGCTCCCACAAGCTCCCGACGAGTGTCAAATGATTGGCACCCCACGGGCGCAATTTGATGCTTCACAGCATCATTCTACAATACTGAGGTTGTCAGCTCTCTTGACAACCTCTCTCTCCTTATTCTATACTATCTGTATCTTTCTGTTCCTCTCCCATTCCCTCTCTTGCCGAGCTGCTCCGCCCCACCTTCTGAATGTACACCTGGAAGCATATTTGCATTACCTTAACATATTAAACCATGGCAATTAACATCTTATCCCTGAATGTTCAGGGCCTCAACTCCACAGTGAAGCGGACTAAAGCATTTTCAGCCTTCCGAACAGCGCATGTAGATATAGTGTGTTTGCAAGAGACGCATTTCCCCTCAAACTATACCCCCAAATAGCTTCATAATACATTCCCACAATTTTATGTCGCCAGCGCCAAAACAAAGCAAAGAGGAATATTAATAGCATTTAGAAAATCGGTTAACTTTATTTGTAAGAAAGAAATTAGAGACTCAGAGGGCAGATACCTCATCTTGCTAGGAACCATACAAGACATAGAAGTGACCATAGCCTCATACTACGCACCTAATACTGACCAACTTCCGTTCCTGCAACACATACTGGGCCTGCTTGATACGCACTCAGTTGGAGCATTAATCCTATGCGGTGACTCTAATCTCACTTTGAGACCTCACCTGGACAGAGACAACCCTTCACAACCGCATCCATCCTCTTCCGATTTTCGTAAAGCTAAACAATTCAGCGACCTCCTACAAACGCACCATATGGTAGATGGCTGGAGGGAGTTGCACCCTGTTAAGAAGGGATTCACCTTCTTCTCTCATCCACATAACACACAAACCCGAATTGATCACTGCTTTACTCACTCTAACCTATTACCTAACTTGGTGAACGCCAAAATACTGCCTATCCCCTGGTCCAACCACAATGCGGTGTTCATCACATTATCCTCCATGATTACTAAGCCACCGGAACCCCGATGGTCCCTAAACCAGTCCCTGCTATCCGACCCAGCCATAGTCACCACCGTAGAGTCCCATATTAAAGATTACTTTCATCTCAACCCAAGCAACAATGAAGTATCAGAATACATTATTTGGTAGGCCCATAAGGCGGTCCTACGTGGACACCTCATAGCTATCGCATCCAACAGGAAAAAGAGAAGAGCGCAAGAACAAACATAACTAGAGAAGACATATGATGAAACCCTTGATAATTACAACGCTAACCCCTCAGCCTCTAGCAGACAAGCCTGGTTTAAAGCTGAAGAAGCTTTGAACCTCTGTCTCTCTGATAGAGCTGAGAAGCACTTGAGATGGAGCAAATATAGGCTATCAGTTGGTTGCAATAAACCCACATCAATGTTTGCCCGTCGACTTAAACGAGCAGACCCTCACTTTAAGGCACTCAAATTGAGCCTAGGAAACGGCGCCTACACGAGTAACCCGGAAAAAATAGTCGATATTTTTCATCGAGGATTAGCTAAACTATATCAACCATCCACAAATGTCAACAAAGTGCTTTTGAATAATATACTTAAAACTATTCCCCTACCCCCTATCGACGAATCCTTTAAGCTTACGCTAGAACAACCTATTACAACAGAAGAAGTCACGCAGGCTATCAACTCTTTCAAAATTAATAAACCGCCAGGCCCAGACGGCTTTCCCGCACTTTACTATAAAAAATTCTCAAGTATCCTAGCTTTGCCGCTAACAAATGCATTTAATACTACAAGGGGTTAAACCAGGCACCGATTCCCTGCTTGCATGCATAAGCATGATCCCAAAACCAGACACTGACCACACTCTCTGGTCTAACTTCAGACCTATATCCTTATTAAACAACGATATTAAAATACTGGCAAAAATATTAGCCACGAGGCTTAGCAGGGGCATAGAGGACCTAATCGGAAGGGATCAAGTGGGTTTTGTACCACGCCGTCAAGCAAGTGATAATATTAGGAGACTCCTTCACAAGGGTCTGTGCTTCAGAGCTTGTGGTCAAAAAGGCACCTTCCTCCACACATGGTGGTCATGCCCAAAAGTGCGTAGATTCTGGGGTAGGGTATACCAAGTTATATATTCCGCAGTCAGATCACAAATCCCTAAACTCCCTGAAGTAGCTTTGCTAGGTATAAAACCCCTAGGCATATCTAATTCACAATATAAACTACTAGCGCACATTTGTCTGGCTGCTAAGCGTGTAATTGCCCGATCTTGGAGAACCCCCGCACTCCCTCTACAAATTTTCAAATCCAATCTTAGTCATGCCCTCTGTTTTGACAGAATGAAAGCCATGATAAATGACACCCTCCCTCAGTTCAAAAAAGTTTGGGAACCGTACTTTATATATTATTCCCACTGGCTTCCTGTGTCCCTCACGGCAGTATAGAGTAATATAACTTAAATGATCTCACCTAGGCACTTCTATATCTTCCGACTCCATCACTACAATAGGGTCGGTAGCAGCTCGGCACTATCTTCCTTTTACTTCCCCCTCCCCCCACTACTCTCTTTCCCACTACTTTTTCTTCTCTTTTCTCTCTTACCTCTTCCCTGATGGCTTCTGTCCCATCAGAATGAGGCAATTTATAACAAAAAGCTACTCACATAATGGTGACTAAATTTATAGTGTAGCCCATGGATTGGTCTGTGATCACATTAATCAGTGCTCCTGCGACCTCTGGTCTACACAGAAACCTATATGGTATGAACTGTCAAGATCATTAAACCGCCGACACTGCGTGGTTGTTTCTCCTTCCCTAGTACTTTTTATACTAGTTTGATGTTGACTTGGGATGTCAGTAATTGACGCCTTCGAGCTGCTGACATCCAAAATGTTTCCACGTGTAATATAATCTGCCTTTGCAGATTTTGTTGTACCTTACTTATGATGCATATAAATTTGCAATAAGCTGTTGATTGTAAAATGCACTTTGATATTACACTGTTGAGCTGTTATTTTATATCCAAAACCAATAAAACTTTTTGAAATAAGATGCTGGCCAGCCCCCCTGCTCGTTGCACACTTTTTAAGCAGTTGGACAGAGCAACTACCATTCTCTAAGGGCCCTTTTCCACTAGCAATCGCTAGCGTTCACGCTGAACGCTAGCGATTGCTGAATCGCAATTACCGGCGATTCCCCGACGTTCGTGGCCGCGATTTTGCTATGCTATGCACTGCATAGCAAAATCGCGGCAAATATCGCTCCGCCGCGCGTTCGCGTTCCCGGCAAAAACGAATCGCGGTAGTGGAAATGACCTACCGCGATTCCTATGTTAAAAAGCAAACCGTAGCGTTTTTGTGATTCAGTTTGCGCTGGTGGAAAAGGGCCCTAAGGCTGGTTTCACACCAGGACGTTGCGTTTTAGGGGACGTTATGGTCGCACAACGTGCCCCTAACGCAACGCCTGGTGCTCTCTGCTTTGGACTTCAGAGTGAGCCACGTTGTGCAGCTCACTCTGGCGTCCGTGATGCGCACTCTTGGGCGCATGCGGCATCACGTGGTCCCGCCGGCCAATCGCCGCACAGAGCGGGCGCTCCAGGAAGTAAACACTGCACGTCACTGAGTGCAGTGAATATTAATTAGCCATGTGCCTGGCCGCTCTCCGCTCCTCCCCAACAATACTGAGCATGTGCAAACAGTCTAATGCGGCTCTGCCGCTTACAAAGTACTGCATGCAGTACGTTATATTATGGCGCAGCGTTACACTGTAACGCAACGTGGGCACTGTGAACAGCCCATTGATTTTTCATTGCTGTGCGGTGGGGTGCGTTACAGGCTGCTCTAACGTGCGCCTGTAACGTCCCACTGTGAAACCAGCCTAAGTGGATTTTTTTCGTTTTTTTTTTTTTAAATAAAGAAAACCCTGAGAATCCCCCACGAGAAGATGAGGTGGTCCAAAACCTGTCGGTTCTGTCAGATTTTTACTACCTACTAAAAGTGACAGGAATATAGGAGCCTTTCGTATCACCACCCCTCCCTCTAGATTGTAAGCCTTTGGCAAGGCCCTCTCCCCTTGTGTATCACTTGATTGTAGACTCTACCCAGAATATGTGAACTTGTATTATTAGCACTATCACTCCAATGATCTGGCATTGTATTACTACCTGTATTGTGTTGTCTATTTTATTGCTTTTTTTATTACCTGTATTGTTGTAGCTATTGTCTATTAACTGTATTGAGCTGTCAGTCACCCCTGTTATTGTCTGTAATCCTATGTATTGTACAGTGCTACATAATATGTTGGCGCTATATAAATCCATGAATAAATGACTCAATTTACTCTGGAAGAAATGTACTTATCTATATTTACATGTATTTTAATAAATTGTACAGTTTTCGCGATAGTGGTCACTGGTCCTATACTAATATCAAATACTAATATCAAAGCCTCAGGCAATGTCTATTTCCAAGCACCTGATGCTGTACATTGATTAATCTCATAGCAGGTGATGCTGGACCAAACACATCATCTGCCCCATAAGGATCATGAGATCAGTCATCGTAAAATTTGCATATAGGGACAACCCAGACGACCAGTCCCACCCAGTGTTTAGGAAGTTGACCTAAGACCAGGTGTGCTATTAAGTTGCAACCCTCACATGGGATAATAGCAAAGGTTGCTGAAAGGTTAGTACATCAGCATTTGCACTATGGCTGTTAAATACACTCACTTGTAACAACTTATTTTAAAAGAGCATAAGACTTAGGTGGTTCTGAATCTGAAATATTTTCCTGTGGTTAAAGGCAATATGGCTTTTATACCCTTTCAGCAACCCTCTTTATTGCATAATAAATACCCAGCAGGGGAATGCAAATTTTACCACCCAAACACAAAATCAAAGAAAGGTCTCACTATGTTATTTGAGAATCCATTGTTCAGCAGCTTAAAGGGAACCTAAACTGAGAAGGATATGAGTTTTTCCATTTAAAATAATTCCAGTTGCCTGACTCTCCTGATCCTGTGTCGCTAATACTTTGACACAGCCCCTGAAACAAGCATACCGATCAGGTGCTCTGACTGAAGTCAGACTGGATTAGCTGCATGCTTTTTTCAGGTGTGTGGTTCAGCCACTACTGCAGTCTAAAGGTGCGTACACACATGCGACGATAGTCGTTTGTAACGATCGTTCCCCGATCTTTACCAACGACGATCGTTACAAAAAACGAGCCACCGACTATTAAGGCAAACGACGAACGAGCCAAATCGCTACAAAAGAAAGTTCTGTCTCGGCGGATTTTAACCAACGACGATCGTTTGCAAAAGTAGTACATCGTTGGAAACGGTCGTTCGTACTAGGCTTGACATGCGCATTTCACTATTTCTCCGTGAAACTTCTCATTTTTATGCGCAGGCGCAATAGTTGCTTTACGTGATGTAACGTTCGTTCTAACGATCAGATCGTTACACACCTTTTAAAACTAACTTTACTTAGGTCGTTCTTTCATCAATTAAAAGTTCGTTCGTCGTTCTCAACGAACGATCGTTGTCGCATGTGTGAACGTAGCATAAGAGATTAGTAGGACTGCCAAGCAACTGGTATTGTTTAAAAGGAAACATCCATATCCCTGTCAGTTTAGGTTCCCTTTAAAGTAAGTAAATTAGGCCATATGACTGGATAAAAAGGATAAAGGGGTTCAGGGTGTAAGCAGTAAAAAAAAAAAAAAAAGCAATCCTGCACCTTTACCGCATGAAACCAGGTACACACATCTAACAATACAAGCTAAAGTTTTAACAGATTGAGACTAGCACTGTCACCTTACAGCACTAGAGTCCAGGGTTCAGCTCAGACACCATCTGCATGGAGTTTGTATATTCCCCCAAAGCCTGCAAGGGTTTCCTCCCACATCCTAATATGCAGATTTACTGTCCGATCAATTTTCTCATCGTTTTTCCATTCACTTCTATGAGAAAATAGATCAGAATCAGACCGGATCCGACGGAAATTATTTATCGAGCCATCTGCTGAAAAAAACTCATGGTGTATTCCTAGCATTAAACAGATTTGCAAATCTATGCAACTATTATTCAAGCTTAATTTGTGTGAATGAGCTCAGTATAGTTTATATCAAGAGGCTTTTGATACCTCTCTGTAAGGGCCTGAGCCAACTAATGAAGTTGTGTCCGCTTCTGTCCTCTTTTCAGCATCTGTAACATTGAAGTGTAACTGAAAAGCGGACATAACTGCATCAGTGGGCCCAGGCCCTAATACACATTGTATACATTAAAGGGGCACTACGGCGAAAAATTGTAAAATTTAACCACTTCAGCCTACAGCGCGGAAAATCTCATGCATCCGAGCAACGTGGTTATTCGCCAATAACTTTATCGCTACTAATCACAATTAATTGATCTATATCTTGTTTTTTCCACCACTAATTAGGCTTTCTTTAGGTAGTACATTTTGCTAAGAATTATTGTTTTCTAAATCCATTTTAACAGGAAGATAAAGAAAGAAATGGGAAAAAAAAATTATTTCTCAGTTTTTGGCCATTGTAGTTTAAAATTAATACATGCTACCGTAATTAAAACACATGTATTTTATTTGCGTATTTGTCCTGCTTATTACGCCTTTTAAATTATGTCCCTATCACAATTTATGGTGCCGATATTTTATTTAGGAATAAAAGGTGTATTTTTTTCAATTTGCGTTCATCACTATTTACAAGCTTATAATTTTTTTAAAAATGAATAAGATGCTCTCTTAACATGTATATTTAAAGTTTAGATCCTTAGGTAACTATGTAATTTTTTTTTATTTTTTTTTATTAAAAAAAAATGTATGTGGGTGATTTTAGCTTGGGAGGTAAACAGCAATTTTTAGATGTAATATAATGTTATTCTTTATTTAAAAAATTTATGTGGGTGCAGTTTACTATTTGACAGTCAAAAAAGTTCCTGGAGCGTACAATCACGCTGCCAGGAACTATTAGGAGGCTGCAAGCAATTTTTCCGAGCAGAAATACTGTGCTCTCTGCTTAGAAAGCGTCGGTATTTCTCCGGGGGGCTTAGATCGGTGAATGGGAATTATATTCCCATTCACTGATCGGGGGGCTAGCGGCAGGCAGCGGGAGCACGCCCGATCGCGCGCACCACGCTGCAGGAGCAGCACAGTCTATCTGGACGGATATATCCGTCCAGACAGGGTGAAGTGGTTAAAATATATGCAAACATATACAAAAAAGAAGTACATTTTTCCAGAGTAAAATGAGACATAAATTACTTTTCTCCTATGTTGCTGCCACTTACAGCAGGTAGTATAAATCTGACAGAAGCGACAGGTTTTGGACTAGTCTATCTCTTCATAGGGGATTCTCAGGGATTTATTTATTTTCAAAAGCACTTAGGGCCCGTTCTCACCTGAGCGGGAATCGCGCGATTCCCGCTCATGGCAAAACAATGTAGCGAGTGGCAGTGTTCTCGTTGCCGCGGTTGCGGTTAGCGGTAACCGCAAACCGTGCTGCATGTAGCGGTTTGCCGGTGACGAGCGTTCCGCAATTAGCGATCGTGATTAGCTAACCGCGATCGCTCCAAAACCGCCGCAGTGTCCAGTGATATTTTTTTTGCGTTAATCGCGGGAAAATCATCTCGCAATCGCCGGCGTTTTGCGATTATAAGTGTGAATGGGCCCTTAGTGAATGGCAGTTGCTCTGTCCAACTGCCAAAAAACTATGTAGGGAACAGGGAAGCTGCCCAGCTTCATTGTTTCAATCCTTTTTATGGAATATCTTTATAAAGAATAAAAGCCTTGCTTAGAATCCCCTATGAAGAGATGGACTAGTCCAAAACCTGTCACTTCTGCCAGATTTCTACTATCTACTGTAAGTGACAGCAACATAGAAGAAAAGTCATTTATGGCTCATTTTACTCTGTAAATAACGTACTTCTTTGTTTGCACACATTTTAAATTGTACAGTTTTTCACCATAGTGCCCCTTTAAACAGGGTGTTAAACAGTGGGACAATCATAGCAACAGCAAAAGCAGCAAACAACCTGAACAACATTCTTTCAAATACACACAGCACAAGTGAAATGATCTGCTCCGTGTTAGACATAGATCACCTCTTGTGTGTTAACACTGGAGATTACTCTACTATTGCAATGATCTAGCTCGGCTAAATGTGCTATTTTTAAACTAGGATTTAAAAGATTTTCTAGTATGGTGTAGGCCAGTATGTGATTACAATACATTTTGGAAAGTTCTGACATTCTAGTGACATTATGCTACAGATAAATCAGAGAAAAACATGACCAAACATCTCATAAATGCCCATTTAATAACTTTATTCATTAAAGTATCTGTTCATGATTAATGTCATGAAAAACAAACTCCAGTAAACTGGACAACTGCTCAGAAACAGCCTTATCAGTCTGCCGACAGACTTTACACACGGCACTACTGTCGGCAGAACGCCTGCCCAGCGGGAAGGTCTGACGGACCCGTCATTCATTACAGTAGTGCGTGTGTACGCACCTGTAAAATAGGAAATATATATTATATACACACATATATTAATCAGATGCGTTTAACCTGCTGGCAAGATTTACCTCCTTTTCAGAACAAGTAAGAAAACATGGGGAGACAAACAAAAGCATTTTTTAGTAAAATACAGCGTAAGCGTATTAGAACCATTGTTACGTTTTTATTACTGTCCCACAGCCCTGTCAATGAAGCTAATTGAATTTGGATCTATGGCTGCACAATGTCAGTATTTCCATTATGTTGCTTATACATTACAAGATGTGCGAGTACAAGACCACAACTCACAATTTCCTGATAGTGCAGCAGAACATAAAATACATGCATCATCTTTTGTTGCACTGTAACTGTTGCCCTTTGACAAGACTTTCAGACATGTCATTTGAGCAGGCATCTGAGAGGTAGAGATGGGAAGTCCGGATCCTTTCAATGATTCAGGTGATTCAAATCGGATCATTTAAAAGATCCGGATCTTTGAACCGAATCTTCGAATCTTTTGACTAGGGAAGCATTCTGGGGGTGAAATGACTAACAGGACAGGACTTTCCCTGCAGTGGACAGAGAAGGGGAGGGGGGTGGACAGACAGAGAAGGGGAGAAGATGGACAGAGAACGGCAGGGAGTGGACGAAGAGGGGTGAGCAGAGAGCAGAAATGTTTTTTTGCACACATTAACCACATGTTGCAATCATATGCTTTAAATATATTTCACCTATATGTTCATCTGTATACTTTGAATGCAAACGTCTCACAGTGAAAGAAAGCATTCCCCAATGTGTCCTTTTCTCACCTCGAACACTCATCATAAATTTAGGGAGAAGTTAAGTGCAGCTGTTTAGAGCAGAGTGCAGGAGGATCATATTGCACTGCAATCACAGTGCCTGTCCTGTCATTCTAGCCCAACACGCTGTCTGCAAAGTAACTGAGCTGTGCTTCTGAGCCAAGTCTCCCATTTGTTCACTATGCACCAGGGCTGTGGAGTCGGAGTCGGACAATTTTGGGTGCCTGGAGTCGGAGTCGGGAAAAAATGCACCGACTCCGACTGCTAATGAATTTGTAACTGTAATTAAAATAGAAAATATGATAAAATGTTCTATTTCTCAGATAATAGTCATTAAAAATAATGTATATATACAGTATATATACAGTAATAACTGTGCTTAGTCCACAAAAATGAAATAAACCAATCAAAATTAGTTACTTGTGCTGCTTCAATAAAGCAGTCCCCGTATTTTTAAGGTCAGATATACATATCTGATTGTGACTGTATATATGATGTGTACACAGGAATCTCTTATATATGTTACGGCCAGAACCCGAAGTGTGGCCACTTCTAGTTCTGGCCGGCCACTTCGGGTTCTGGCCGGCCAATGCGCGAAGTGGCCGCAGCGCTGCGGCCAATGTGAGAAATGTTTTGTTGACGCCGTCTCGCCGCGGCCAAATTGATGACAAACTTGCTTAATTTTAATGAAATGTAGCCGGCGGCAATGTCATAGATGAAGCCGCCGGCTTTCGCGCACTGCCTCTCCCCGATCCCCCCTCCCTCCTCTCCCCGCCTCCCATTACAATACATAGCAGCCGGGCGGGGACATGCAGCCGGAGAGTCGTTCGTCGCGGCAGGGGAATGCAGAGCGGGTGCTGGCAGAAGCGATGTCTGCAGCCTCCCCCGCTCTGCTGCCCCTGCTGCGACGAACGACTCTCCGGCTGCATGTCCCCGCCCGGCTGCTACGTATTGTAATGGGAGGCGGCGAGAGGAGGGAGGGGGGATCGGGGAGAGGCAGTGCGCGAAAGCCGGCGGCTTCATCTATTCTATGACATTGCCGCCGGCTACATTTCATTAAATTAAGCAAGTTTGTCATCAATTTGGCCGGGCGAGACGGCTGTAAACATTCCATTTCTCACATTGGCCGCAGCGCTGCGGCCACTTCGCATATTGGCCGGCCAGAACCCGAAGTGGCCGGCCAGAACTAGAAGTGGCCACACTTCGGGTTCTGGCCGTAACATATATACTAAATAACATCTATGCTGTAAGAATAAAGCCTGATGTGTAGCTGTGTCACTAATAGAGATGGTCAACGAGATGGAAATAATTCTGCATTGATGCGGATTTATGCAAATGTATGCACTCCCTTTGCTGATGAAATCAAATAATTTGATATGTTGTTAAAATTTGGTTTGGTGACTACAAATTAAAGGGTAACTGAGACGGATGAAAAGTAAAGTTTTATACATACCTGGGGCTTCCTCCAGCCCCCTTCAGGCTAATTAGTCCCTTGCTGTCCTCCACCACCCGGATCTTCTGCTATGAGTCCTGGTACTTCAGCCAGTCAGCGCTGTCCGGACGCATGCCGCTCCCACAGCCAGGAACATTCTGCACCTGCGCAATAGTGCTGCACAGGTGTAGTATGCTCCTGGCGGCGGAGTGTGTGCATGCGCACTATGCCCGACTGGCTCAAGTACCTGGACTCATAGCAGAAGATCCAGGTGGTGGAGGAGGACAACGAGGGACTGATTATCCTGAAGGCGGCTGGAGGAAGCCCCAGGTATGTATAAAACTTTAATTTCATCTGTCTCAGGTTTACTTTGTTACACAGTAGTACTATACTCTACATATGCACTCCCCACAGAGCTGCAGGGAATCCACTGAGAATGCTGTGCACATTAACACAGAGGTGGTCTGTTTACAATCTCCTCATTCCCCTGCAGAGTACCTGCACATCATTCTTACATGTACCCACAGTTACATTGCCTAGGGCCTGATAGATGTTCTTTGTTCCGGTTTGTACCTTTTACAAGTACTCTTACCAAGGACTAGTTTTAGTCTAAAGGGAATAAATATAGTAGTCTACATATCCTTCTCACTTCAGTTGTCTTGTAAAATTCCTAAGCGTTGGCAGTTAAGAGACGAATTTCATGTTACATACTTTTAATCAACAGAATTGTAATATGCAAATTAGAGGAGTCGGAGTCGGTGGAATCCTAAACTGAGGAGTCGGAGTCGGTGGATTTTTGGACCGACTCCACAGCCCTGCTATGCACAACTACGAAACAGACAGCCTAAAATCAGCAGCACATTACAGCAAGTAGGTGTGCTCTACACATATCTGGCAGTGGCACCCATGTCCCCTCTCTCTCATCTATCTGTCCCTGCAAGGCTGGCTCCCCTCCAACTGAGCGATCCATCTCTGCTCTGCTTCCCTGAGGGGGGCACCACCCCCTTTGTGAACCGAATCGTTCATTTTGATGATCCGACTCACAAAAAAGCTCCGGATCAAAGATCCGAATCGTTCATGATCCGGAAAACACTACTGAGAGGTAGTGGTAGATACAAGCACTGCACATAATCAGTTGTGAAACAGAAATGCACAATATCTGGCATCCTTTTCTATGAACATCCTTCCACCCCATACAAAGGAAACACTCACTGTAGAACACCTAAAATTCTGCCTAGGGGTGCAAAAATGTACTTCCTGCTCTGTGTGGACATTCATAAAGGCAGTTCCACGGAAATTTGAGGGAGTTCTCATTGTCAGTGTATTACTGCCAGAGCTCTGAAGAAAGTGAACTAAGAACTTCCTATAAATCCAAATCTAGCTACACCAACAAGTTTGTGAAGCAAAGTCATTTTTGTATGAAGGTTTTCAACCAAGCTGAATTCAAACTTCAAAACTGAATCGTCAGAGACCCCAACTCTAAAAGCAGACCTAGCTAGATTTCAGAGAAACTTGAAAAACAGAATGCTGTATCTGTTCTACAGCCAGCAATCCTGTTTTAAAAATGTGGTCATGTCACTTAAAATAGGCCAGGTGAAAAGGTTAGTGGCAGAATCCATGGCTAGGGCTGCTGCTTGGCTCAGAATGGTCACTCAGAATGCAAAAAGGGGTGGGGGTAGACAGACAGACCGATAAGATTAGGGCAATACCTCTGACATAGCCGGGCCTTTGACCTGAGCGACTCGAGCGGTCGCTCAGGGTGCTGGCTTCCAAGGGGGCACCTAGAGCTGGCTATCTAACAGAGAGAGGGCACCTACTCCTGGCTACCTATACTGGAGGCACTGACGCCTAGCTACCTATGGGGGGGGGGGGGAACCTACACCTGACTTCCTATACTGGGGGCACCTATGCTTGGCTGCCTATATTGAGGGCACCTACACATGAGATCCTATACTGGGGCACTTATACCTGGCCACCTACCGTGTGTCCCCTATAAGACATCCCCCAAAAATAAGGCCTACCTTATATTCCAAGCATGCTTGAAATATAAGTCCTACCCCGAAAATAAGACCTAGCTGGGACCCTTTGTGTACTCTTACCACACCTCCCTCGTGGCTGCGTCCCGCTCCGTTCCAAGTAATTTCTCCGGTGGTGGCGGCGGCATAGTATCCAAGCTGTGAGGGCACCCTCTGACTCTCACGCTGACGCTACACGCAGTACGCTAGGTCGGCTCTGCGCTGGCGCACATTTCATGCGCCTGGGACGCATCAGCGCACATAATTATGATAGGAAGGGAGCGCCAGCGCAGAGCCGGCAAAATGTACTGCGTGCGTCAGCGTGAGGGTCAAAGTGCGCCCTCACAGTTTGAATACTATGCTGCCGCCGCAACCGGCCGGAGAAATTGCTTGGAACGGAGGTGGATGCAGCCACAAGGGAGTTGCAGTAAGAGCCTCCCCATACACTAAGTGTCTAGCTCCCCCCCCCCTTCCCACCCGAAAATAAGCCCTAGCAAGTATTTCTCCCCGCAAAATAATAAAATATAAGAAAGAGAGTCTTATATTTGGGAAGAGGAGCGCAGCCACAATCTTCACTCCAACAAGCTTTTGTCTGATTTCTTCAAAGTGTTTGCACTTTGCAACAGTGGACCAGAGGATAGCATGGGAAGTCTTTACTATCTTTGCTTACCATCTGTGTTGAGGATTTCTGTAAATGTAAATAAAGTCAGATGCACAACTAAAGAACCCATTTCAATGGTTTATGGTAAATGTGTGCGCTACCCTATGAAGCATACACTACATTTCAAAACCAGGAAGAAGAAAAAAAAAAAAAAAAAAAGTCTCTGGCAACAGAACTGTTCAGGCAATACTACTAGTAGCTCATAACCTTTTTTCCATTAGTACAGAGAACTTGAGAGACTGGTCTGGCTTCCTGAATGCAGAATGCCTAATTAAGCTTCCCACACCCTTGAGATGTCACAGTTCACTTTACAAGCATGTACCAGTAATGGCTTCCTAAATGCAGAATTACACTCAATGGTTTTTCTTTTAATACATCAGACTGGTGTACTCATTCCAACCACCCAGACAATTCACCAACAGAACAGAAACTGAAGTAAAAAAGAGCCTCTAGAGCAGAGTTCCCCAACCCTGTCCTCAATGCCCACCAACAGCACATGTTTTGCAGAAAACCACACATAATCACAGGTGAGGTAATTAGTGTCTCAGCAGAGCTGATTACCTGTGTGGATTTCCACAAAACATGCACTGTTGGTGGGCCTTGAGGACAGGGTTGGGGAAAACTGCTCTAGAGCACAAGTTAAATTCCTCAATGAGGCATCTCCACGTGTGGCCATACATTACACGATTACTACTAGATTGTTGCAGACTCACCTATCCACCATATAGGCCCCGTATCTTCTCTCCATCACCATGGGCATCTGTGCCCCATGACCCCACCACATCTACCTGCGTCACATACGTGCAGCGGGAAAAGATACAAGACGCACCAGCACACTGGTGAGTCTGCAACAATCACTACAGGCCCAATGGGGGCACAATACATACCAGGGTAAGGGTTCTGGCTGAGCGTCTGATCATTTGAAAATGAAGCTTTGCCACCAAACACCGGTTTTACCTTCAGGACTCCTACCCTGGGTATCGATACCACAATGAGTTTGTGGCTGAACCCCTGGAATTCATTTTGGGTTCTAACTTTTTCCTTTGATGGATTTTTTTTACCATCAGACACTGGAGTGGTGTGTGCTCCTGCCTATGCAAATTTACATCTAGGATATTGGGAATGTACGGTGGTGTATAAACATCCACTTTGGCAGGAGCACACCCCCTTATAGATAAGGTATATAGATGACATCTCGATGGTGTGGACAGGAACTGCGAAAGAACTCCATGTATTCCTTCGAGATCTAAATGATAACTTATTTAATATCAAACTTACCCATGTGGGGAATGATACGAGTTAGAACTTTTTGGATCTTCAAGTGAATATATTGGAAGGGAAATTAATCTCCTCCAGTTATAGGAAACCCACAGTCGGTGATACGGTTCTCCACACCACCAGTAGCCATCGCCAGTGTCAGATAAGATCCATTACTATTGGAGAGTTCCAACATTTGAGGAGAAATTGTAGTTATGATAAATCCTTCGAGAGAGTCCCAAGATATGTACTCCCGTTTAGAGAGAGGCTATTCCCACAAAGTATTTTTAAAGAAGCCCTTAAAAGGGCCTGGTCCATAGATAGAGCTGATCTGTTGGGTATTGGAGGAAATGGAGCCCCCCATCCTAAGAAGTTAGAGGGGAGCAGAATCCTGAGAATTCCCACAACCTATGGCAGTTATTGGGAGTCACTTAGAGAAATTCTCACATGTCATTGGACAGTTCTCACAGCTTCCCCGGAAATGAAAACCCTTGTTGGAGATTATCCACATCTAACTGCAAAGAGAGCAGTGTCTCTGAAAAAGTAGTTAGTCCAAAATGAGTTTCAAAGAAGTTCTCCAACCACTTGGTTGGGAAGGTCCATCCCCAACGGTATGCATCGGTGTGGGAATTGTCAGGTCTGTCCATTAGTGGATCGCACTAAAGAATTTCCAGATTCTCTTGGCCAAAGATCCTACCGGACGCAATCCATTAACTGTATCTGAGGGAGTTGTGTATATGGTCACCTGTCCATGTGGCATGCACTATATAGGGAAACCTACGCGTCCCTTGCAGGCTAGGATAGATGAGCATATGCAAAATTCTAAAGATAAGGAATACACAACCCCTCTTGCTCAACACTACAAAGATTTCCATGGAGGTGATCTGGCAGGTTCAAAGGTCAAGGAATATATAAACTGAATATCTCTTTGCGAAGAGGAGATTTTGATAGGATCCTGAGGCAGGAGTGTAGTTGGATCTACAAACTCTGTACGCTGTCCCCTATGGAACATAATGTGTACTTTGGGCTACAATGTTTTCTTTGAACTTATGGTTAGGTGGGAATGTCTTATTACTTTCCCCTCGCTTTTCCCTTATAATAAAAATCAAACACACAGCTGACAATATAGTTATGGGGGATCCTTAGTATGTTGGGTGAGAATCCGGTTTACAGTCCCAAATACCTTATATAGCTTTACCAGTAACCAGAAGATTTTTGAACCAATGATTTTTATGAGAGCCAATTATGTTCCTCTTTTTTCTGTGGTCACCTGTCTCTGGCCTCTCCAATTGGATATGGCGGCGCCTGGTGCTCTGACGTCCTTCATGTAAACATATCCGCCCGTTGGGCGGAGTTCTAGGGACTGACAGCATAAATGCCTTAGTACACAGCGTTTAAGCCACACCCTGAGGAAGCGTGAAACTGGTCGGAGCCAGGAGACTCTACATCACACGCGATGCTATGCAGAAACTGAACTCTGAGCATTGTCTCCCTCCCGCTTACAAACCAACTGTCATTCAAGATGTTTGAGCTTTGTTGCTGATCTGCTTACCTCCGCATAACAACTTTCCTCTGCTCACTAACTCCTTTGCTTACTACGTGCCCGATACTGGAGAAAAGTCTGCGAGTGGGACTTATGCTACGTACACACATGCGACAACGATCGTTCGTTGAGGACGACGAACGAACTTTTAATTGACGAAAAAACGACCGAAGTAAAGTTAGTTCTAAAAAGTGTGTAACGATCACATCGTTAGAACGAACGTTACACCACGTAAAAGCACTTAATGCGCCTACGCATAAAATTGTAAAGTTCCTTGGAGAAAAAGTGAAATACGCATGTCCAGCCTGGTACGAACGATCGTTTCCAACGATGTACCACTTTTGCTAACGATCGTCGGTGGTAAAAATCCGCCAAGACAGAACTTTGTTTTGTAGCGATTTGCCTCGTTCGTCTTAATAGTCGTTGGTTCGTTTTTTGTAACGATCGTCGTTGGTAAAGATCGGGGAACGATCGTTACAAACGACTATAGTCGCATGTGTGTACGCACCTATACTCTATTGCTGCAACCTATCATGTCAAGTCTGCAATTGGGACTGTTTTTGATCTAATTGGTTGCCAATAGGGCTGCTGGAGTCTGAGTTTTGAATCTTCACTACTAGTGTATTTTTGGAGGTTGATCCTTATGGTTGAACCTTTTGAGCTGGCAAGTAATTTATAACCACATTGATGTGTGGCATCTGTATTATACGAGAGACTCTGCTCCATGGGTTTTAATGTATTAATCTTTGTCAGTGGGTGGGTTCATATTGGCTGTTTGACATCCATTTTTTTTTTTAGATTTAGAGTTTTGTATAATAAAGTGAATCTTTTTGCACCAATTAATACTCTTTTGAAAAGTTATTGGTCCAACTCTGATTTGCACCCAAACTTTTATGACATCATTAAACACCTGACTGAGCACTTTCAGATCTTTCAGTATGCCAGATCAATTGTTTCAATCGATTTTACCCAAAAGGTAGAACATTTTCTGTGTTTGGGGAGATCTCCAACTACTTATAGGGAGTCTGCGAAGGAAGTGTGGACATTTTTCCCGAAGAGGTAAAAATACAAAAAAATAAAAAAAAAGGTAAAAATCTTGCCAGAGGCTCTCTGTAACTATCCAATTAACCAGACAAAGGCAATCAAAATGTAAGAAAATGACAGGAATCTAGGCTATGTTACCAGAATGACTTATCTTACAAAATGAAAACCTAGCAATCAATACCAGATGTCATTTGAACATAGTAATTCATAATTCAGCAGGACCATCAGTACCAGAAGACAACATATCCATTACCTATCTGTGTGCTTGTACAATGATAACTCTTGCAGATCTTATATGTCTACATTTGAGGTGTGCGTGTGCGTGCAAGTTATAGTTTTTTCCCATTCTTTAAAAGCATCACAAAAACTAAGTGAATCCTTCACTGCTACAGCGCCAGTATCTGGGAGAATATATCAAGGTGCAATCACCACATGAAGAAAAAACAATGACTATAAACAATCCTGACAAGCTGAAACATCGCTGTGTAAAAATTAAGCTGTAGACAAAAAAAAAAAAAAAAAAAGTCTATTTAAAACATGACAGCTTTCTACACAGATTAGTGAATGCTGAATGTCAAAATAAGCCAACAGACACTGTTTATAAATAAGGACAATTTGCAATTCAAATTTCTTGAGGCACAGTATACACATATGTCAACCGATAGAAACGTGCACATTCAATGCAAATCGGAAACTACAGTATGCAAACCAATAGCTTTTAATGATTTGTAATGGTTAGCTTGATTAAAAATAAAAACTCAATGGTTAGCAGTCACTTAAGGTGCGTACACACGCACTACAAAAGGAAACAATAGGTCCGCCAGACCCTCCCGCTGGGCGGTCTTTAGCAGACAGTATGCGCGTGTACGCGCTGTCGGCAGACTGATAAGGCTGTTACTGAACGATCCGCTGCCATATTTATTCCCTTTAGTCATAGACTAAAATTAGTCCTTGGTAAGAGTACTTGTAAAATGTACAGAACGGAACAAAGAACATTATCAGGCCCTAGGCAATGTAAGTGTGGGTACATGCAAGAGTGATGTGCAGGTATTCTGCAGGGGAATAAGGAGATTCTTCCTCTAGATCCTCTGTGAGGAGTGCATATGTAGTGCACTGTGTAACAAAGTAAACCTGAGACAGATGAAATTAAAGTTTTATACATACCTGGGGCTTCCTCCAGCCCCCTTCAGGCTAATCAGTCCCTAGCTGGCCTCCACCACCACCTGGATCTTCTGCTATGAGTCCAGGTACTTGAGCCAGTTTGACGTAGTGTGCATGCACATACTTCGCCGCCGGCAGCGTACTACACCTGCGCAGGTTTTATTGTTACACACATACGTACTACACTATTGCGCAGGTGGCTGTAGGAGCGGCACGTGGCTGGAGTGCGCTGACTGACTGAATTACCGGGACTCATAGCAGAAGATGCAGGTCTTGGAGGTGAACAGCGAGGGACTGATTGGCCTGAAGGGGGCTGGAAGAAGCCCCAGGTATGTATAAAAAAAAATATATATATATTTTCATCCGTCTCAGGTACCCTTTAATTCGTAGTCACCAAACCAAATTTTAACAACATATCAAATTATTTGATTTCATGAGCAAAGAGTGCATATATTTGCATAAATCATTTTCCATCTCACTGACCATCTCTATTAGTGACACGGCTACACATCAGGCTTTCTTCTTACAGCATAGATGTTAATTAGTATATATAAGAGATTCCTGTGTACACATATATACTGTACAGTCACAATCAGATATGTATATCTGATTTTAAAAATACGGTGACTGCTTTATTGAAGCAGCACAAGTTAACCATTTTTGATTGGTTTATTTCATTTTTGTGGACTAAGCACAGCTATTACTGTATGTCTAAATTATTTATGATGACTATTATCTGAGAAATAGAAATTTATCATGTTTTCTATTTTAGTTATACTTTAAATTCATTAGGAGTCAGAGTATTTTTTCCCCGACTGAGCACCCAAAATTAACCTGACTCAGACTCCACAGCCCTGGTTTATCCCCTCAGATAATTTAAATATATATAAATATATCTCTCTGTTTACCTGCCGTATGCATCACCATTCTGTTAGTCTGATGGGTAAATGGGAAGGTGTGATCCCAAAGCCAAAGTGTTGGCTATGAATGATCGCCGGCATCAAACGAGATGCCTGTGGTCATTCATAAAAGGAAAGTTAAAACACAGACTACTTACGGTGTATTGCTCACAGCACAAATTTATTTTTTGCAGCTTCCGGGATGCGGTTGATAGGCGAGTGGTTAGGGAGGGGACCAAGTGGTGGTTGTCCCTGCTAACATAAACCGAAGCCTTCCACCTGAATGCTGCTAAATTTATGCAACTTCTGCTAGATTTGATACGGCAGACAAAGGGTGTATACCACTACACCTGATTGACTGACAGGCTGCTTGCTGATCAGATAAAGGTAGGAATGTGCGTTTTTCCTATTTTACTGTACAGTACACAGGATACAGTGTTGGGACATCCAGCAGACAAAAAGTTAAAATGAATACCCCAACATTAACCCCTTCTAACACCGCTCCGGTCCACATGGCGGTGATTGACAGCGCAACTTGCGCAGGCGCAGTACAGGCCGACCCGGAGGTCGGCCTGACGTAATCGCCGGGGACCAGGACGGAGCTGCGGCGAACGGCTGCGGCGAGGGACATGCTGGGAGCTTGGGGCTGGAGAAAGCCCCGGGTAAGTAGTGCTTATTTTGTTAAATTTGCCTGATAACTCCTTTAAGTGATCGGCTTGTGATGATGAAATCATCACACGTCGATCATTAGAGCAAACTGCGCGGATGTGAAGGTGGTCTGCAATCTCCGCGGGCACAGTGGACAGGTAAGCCAGCTGCCGCTAAACACCCGTGGAGGAGGGGGGGGGGGGACATAAGGGAGGGGAGTGGAGGCACATTGGGGGAAGTCTGACACACTGCGCAAACGCGGTGGCACAAAAGGACACATGGGGCAGACATGGGGGACACAGGAGGAAACATGGGGTACCATTTGGAGGAGAACATGTGCAAAACACTCATGGAACATGGACACATCAGGTTTAGTATATATATTTTTTTCCTGGTTTTCGCCCTCGAAAACCAGGTGCATTTTTTATTCCGCCATCTAATACGGCGTAAAATACGGTAGATCATTTTGATGTGAGAAGTAGGAATATTATATTATAAGGTATTAGCATGGATGGAAAGCGCAGAATATGTGAAAATTGCTGTGGTTTTTTATAGGGGAAATAACCTGTGGTAAGGAAGTAGTTAAGGTCTAGACCAGGCATGGGCAAACTTGGCCCTCCAGCTGTTAAGGAACTACAAGTCCCACAATGCATTTGCCTTTATGAGTCATGACTGTGGCTGTAAGACTCCTGCAATGCATTGTGGGACTTGTAGTGCCTTAAAAGCTGAAGGGCCAAGTTTGCCCATGCCTGGTCTAGACCTAGATTTAAAACCAGGGCTGTGGAGTCGGTCCAAAAATCCACTGACTCCGACTCCTCAGTTTAGGATTCCACCGACTCCGACTCCTCGACTCCGACTCCTCCAATTTGCATATTACAATTTTGTTGATTAAAAGTATGTAACGTGAAATTCGTCTCTTAACTGCCAACGCTTAGGAATTTTACAAGACAACTGAAGTGAGAAGGATATGTAGACTACTATATTTATTCCCTTTAGACTAAAACTAGTCCTTGGTAAGAGTACTTGTAAAAGGTACAAACCGGAACAAAGAACATCTATCAGGCCCTAGGCAATGTAAGTGTGGGTACATGTAAGAGTGATGTGCGGGTGCTCTGCAGGGGAATGAGGAGATTCTTCCTCTATTACACATTCTTCATGCACAATCTGAACAAGGTTTATGGGTGACAGACAACACCTCTGTGTTCAATGTGCACAGCATTCTCAGTGGATTCCCTGCAGCTCTGTGGGGAGTGCATATGTAGAGTATAGTACTACTGTGTAACAAAGTAAACCTGAGACAGATGAAATTAAAGTTTTATACATACCTGGGGCTTCCTCCAGCCGCCTTCAGGATAATCAGTCCCTCGTTGTCCTCCTCCACCACCTGGATCTTCTGCTATGAGTCCAGGTACTTGAGCCAGTCAGGCATAGTGCGCATGCACACACTCTGCCGCCAGGAGCATACTACACCTGTGCAGCACTATTGCGCAGGTGCAGAATGTTCCTGGCTGTGAGAGCGGCATGCGGCCGGACAGCGCTGACTGGCTGAATTACCAGGACTCATAGCAGAAGATCCGGGTGGTGGAGGACAGCGAGGGACTGATTAGCCTGAAGGGGGCTGGAGGAAGCCCCAGGTATGTATAAAACTTTACTTTTCATCCGTCTCAGGTACCCTTTAATTTGTAGTCACCAAACCAAATTTTAACAACATATCAAATTATTTGATTTCATCAGCAAAGGGAGTGCGTACATTTGCATAAATCAGCATCAGTGCAGAATTATTTCCATCTCATTGACCATCTCTATTTGTGACACAGCTACACATCAGGCTTTATTCTTACAGCATAGATCAGTGTTCTCCCCAGAGCTTATTAGCAGGGCGCGCCGCCCGGGTAAGATTGGCAGCCGCCCAGGTAAAATTCAGCCACCCGTACACCAGAGACCCGATTCCGCCGTTTTATTACATGCATGCGGTTAGGTCCCGGGTAGCTGAAGGCTCTCTTTCCTTCCTTCTCTTCAATCAGCCAGTCAGCATGTTTACTCCTTGGTGCCTCCCCCCAGCCAGTAACAACAGAGAGGAAGCGTGTGCTCCCCGCCCCTCACAAGTCCGTCTAGCCAGCAGTAGCAGCTGTCGTCACACCAGGGAGGAGAGATCATTCTTGCTCCTCACACAGAACGCACTGGCAGAGTGCAGGGCAGCGTGACGTTACACAGTGACAGCTAAGTCACTCCAGCACCCTGTACTGCAGAGGACCTCTAATTAACTCTTTCAACTTCACAAGACATCCAGGTAATTAGCTTCCAGCAAAAGAAAAACAAACAAGTAGCACACGGACTACAGTATACCACTTCTGAGTAATTTAAAGAGAGGTCACTAAAGGAATGTGGCACCTTAATGGGGAGAAGTGTGTATCCATGCAAAGTCATGAATGTCAAAAAAGTGCCAACTTATCACTGTTCAATAAAAGTGACAGTCTCATAATAATACCTTAAAGGACATTTGCACTGGGGGGAAGAGATTAGATCTACTTAGCTAGGGCTTCTTCCAGCCCCTAGCAGTCTTATCTGGTCCCTTTCTGTGGTTTTGCTGCCCTTCAGGCTGCTGCTGTCCCCTCCAAATGATCCCCAACTACAGCTGGTTGCATGCAAAGCCTCATCTGTGCACCTCTGTCGCTCATGCTCCTGTAGTCTGGAGAATTCTGCGTTTGTGTAGTTAATAGCGATAACATGCAATTCGCAGTGCTCATTTCCCACTATTATACTTTTTTTTTTTTTCCCGAACTGCAATCATCGGGCGATTGTGCTCTGTTTCCGGCAGCTATACAGCACAGTCACAGGTAGTGGAAATTGTAGGTTGCGTTATCAGCGCAATTGCAATCACGTTTCCTGGTGGAAAAGGGCGCTTACTTCTCCACCCGGCTACCTTTTCATGCCACCCGGCTGAAAAAAATTTCTGGGGAGAACACTGTAGATGTTATTTAGTATATATAAGAGATTCCTGTGTACACATCATATATACAGTCACAATCAGATATATATATCTGACCTTAAAAATACGGGGACTTGTGAAGTGAAGCAGCACAAGTTACTAATTTTGATTGGTTTATTTCATTTTTGTGGACTAAGCACAGCTATTACTGTATATATACATTATTTTTAATGACTATTATCTGAGAAATAGAACATTTTATCATATTTTCTATTTTAATTACAATTACAAATTCATTAGGAGTCGGAGTCGGTGCATTTTTCCCCGACTCCGACTCCAGGCACCCAAAATTACCCGACTCCACGACTCCAACTCCAACTTCACAGCCCTGTTTAAAACACTTATTTGTTGTCCAAGGCAAAAGAAAAGTCTGCATTAATCAACATGGAGATATTAAAGTAATCTTGTAGTGAGAGGAATGTAAAGGCTGCCTTTTTTCCTTTTAAACTATGCCATTTTCCAGGCTGTCCTGCAAAGCCTGTGTCTAAGGCTAAGTTCACACTGACACGTTGCGGTACATTGCGTTGGACAATAACTTATATTGTAATGGTACATTCACATTGGCACGTAAAGCAAACCAGTGAGGTCTGCTAAGGCCACATAGATACTTATTTCAGGAGAGGGTAGCCTCTAAATCCTATAAAAAAAAAGGCTTCCCCCATTCTCGTCCATCAGCCCGT
Source organism: Hyperolius riggenbachi (assembly GCF_040937935.1). Lineage (NCBI taxonomy): Eukaryota > Metazoa > Chordata > Amphibia > Anura > Hyperoliidae > Hyperolius > Hyperolius riggenbachi. The sequence continues at coordinate 280,149,203 of NC_090647.1, forward strand.
TCCAGCACTGGAAAACCCTGAAGTGTGGCCTCCCTGTGCATGTGCACCATCGTGCTTGGGCTTCGGTGGAAATAGAAGAGCCTTACTGGGTCCGTACTACTGTGAAGGTAGCTCGAGTCTGTGCAAACTGCTACTGCATGGACTCGATCCAGATCGGCTTTTTCCAGAGAATGCGGAGCAGGGTGGTGTCAGTGAGCGCGCAGGAGCCTTCAACAAGCTCTTTTTCAGCCGTCCCAGCTCTGGGATTGGGCTGCTGAGGAAGACGAGGGAAGCATCTTTAGGATCCAGAGGCTTCCCCATCCCGAAATAAGTTTTCACTTTTTGTCACTTCACGGCCCCTTTAAGCAGTACGGTGGAATCAGTCTAAACTTGAAGCATGCTGTGAGTTACCAGACAACATGTGCGTTTACAGTTGTGGTGAAGCACTGTATGTTTCACTGTGTCACATGGCTCACAATGCGACTTTACCCCTGCATTGCGATCCTGGTTTTTACAGGGTACGCAACACCCTATTGTGAGCTTCGCCTAATACTTTTAGTCACCGACCCACAATGAGCATAAACATCAGGTGATAAAAGTCTGGCCAAACTGCCTGCATGTTTCTTTCAGGTGTGCGATTCAGAAACTACTGCAGCCAGAAGGATCACCTTGACTGGCAGGCAACTGACTTTTTTTTAAAGAAAATAAATATGGCAGTCTCCATATCCCCCTCACTAGAGGATCCTCTTACAAGACTGTGCAATAGGCAAATGGATCTAACAACAATAGAAGACTTTACACGAGCATCATCCCTTATCTGGAACTCTCTTCCACAGCCTGTATGTCATGCTCCAAACCTGGATTTCTTCAAACGCACTCTTAAAACACACCTTTTCAGACAAGCCTATAACATTCTATAGCCCTTATTTACTTATCTGACAATGTAATCAGAGGCAAAAGGTCACTGCCTCCTCCATCCTCCACCCCCTTACCTAGTGTGTCCCCCACTACCCATTAGATTGTAAGCTCGCAAGGGCAGGGTCCTCCTCCTAATGTTTACTGGTTTTGTCACAATATTTGTGCTGCTTGGAACTCTGCTGTACATTTTTTAGGGCTTGTTTCCACTGTTGCGACGCGATTTCGGCCGCATTCCGACGCTTGTAAAAACGCATGCGGATGTGTTTCCACATGCGTTTTTACCCGCGATTTCGCCTGCGATTTCGCATGGCAGGGTGCCATGCGAAATTAACCATGACACTGCCAGGGCTAAATAAAATTGAAAAAGGTGCGAAATCGCACGCGAAATCGCGGGTAAAAACGCATGTAACAAACGCATGCGTTTTTACTATTAAATACATTAGCGGCGATTCGCACGGATTCCCGACGCAGGCGAAATCGTTGGCTCTTTTGTGCGTTTTTTTCACGCTGAAAAAAACGCACCTCAACAACGCTACAGTGGAAACAGGCCCATCCACTTGTATTACATGTGCGGATCTGCATGCGTTGGACGCATGCAGATTCGCGATAGTGGAAACGAGCCCTTAGTGTATCTATGTTCCCCTTGTCTTATTGTGCTTTGTAAAGCGCTGCGGAATATGTTGGCGCTATATTAATAAAAAATAATAATAATAATAATAATAATAATAAAAGGGGTTGAATACGAAGTAAGAAAAAAAAACCTCAAAGAAGGTCACAGCACAGCCTCTTATCAAGGTCATGTTTTGCTCATATTAGTGTGTGCACCGCAGGGAATAAACCCATGTGATCAGCTAAAGACTGCATCCAAGGAAATTGTCAGGGTACTTTATGGATAATGCCTTAGAACAGGAGCAGGATAAAATTCGAACACATTTCATGTGTTAGAAATACGCTCAGGCCCCGTTCACACTGCACGCGTTTCCAGCCGCGTTTTGGAAACGCCTGCAGGTGGCCGACACGCACGACATCAGACATTGCATAGAGTGCAATGTCTGATGTTCACACTGCATGCGTTCCGGACCTGTGCGGTCCGGGAACGCATGCTGCGCGCATTTGTTGTAAAAACGCGTGGCTGTCCCATTCACTTTTCAGTGATGGGATCAGCCACGCAACGCACACAAACGCGTATGGCGTGCATTCGCATGCGTTGCGTTCCGAAAGCATGGCCATCCGCGTTTGATGTGAACGGGGCCTTACTCATTGAAAATTGGCTCAGAAATCTGGGAGATGACCATACACTGGCAGTCTTCATTAATCAAGCCATTTATTTACAGTAATGTAAGAGTGCTATTTGTGAGAATCTCAGATCTCTCCTTGAGCAATATAAGAATAACTTATGGATTCAAATCATATTGAACTGGACAGCTATAAAATGCCAAAGAGCAATAACAAACAAGGGCTAAACTACTCATTCCATTCAATATTGCCACACTCTGCAGCTGAGCGTCAATAAAAACTGCAATGAGTACTCTAACCACCTGATGGGGGGGGGGGGGGGAGAAAGAGATTGGAGAGGACAGAGCATGGCCCCTTCTTCCAACTGGATTTAGTCAAAGCTTGGAGGGGCACAGAAGAGATCCCAGTTATGGCCACTGTGTTTTTAAATTAGTTTATGTGCAGGTTTTACACTTGATTTTTGCATTGTGGTGTGGTGGTCCTGCACATCCCCCCACAACACAAAAATTGACAAGCATAGGACATGTGGCAGAGTGTGCCAACAGGGTCATATGCATAGCGCCGCCCGCATTTAGTGACTTCCTGCCCAGCAGGCAGTACATCACAGAACGGGGGCAGCGCTATGTATATCCTCTGTGTAAGGGTGCATGCACATGGAGGCCTTCCTGGTGTTTTTCTGCCTTGCTTCAAAAGCCAGGAAAACATCTGCAAAAAGTGTCCTATATGTTGGAGGTAGATTTTTCTGGCAATTTACACTAGCCAGAAAAACCCCTGCATGAATTGGCCTAAAGATGGCACTCACTTAGCTTGAGCAGTGCTTGATGATCTCACTCCTATATTTGTTCTGCAGTTTCTATTGAAGTACAACACCCACAATAATCATTCTAGCAGACTATGTATGGTAATCTCTAGGCCTCGTAACAGTAGATTAAATGACCATTCTGCAAATGCATTATTTAGATAAGGCAACAGTGAAACTTCACATAAAGTACTATTTTAGTGATCTGTATACCCCTTAATCCAAAAAATTCATAATCCCAAGAAACTTTAACCATCAGTCTTGGCTGTCACAAGAAAGAAAAAAGTTGTGAAAGTATACCCAAGGTGAACTTTTTGAAAAATCGAGGCTCCAGACATGTATGGGCACGAGTCCTCATGCCTATCACTCCTCCCGTTCACTTCCGCCCCCTCTGTTCTGCTGTAATAACCCCCGTAAAGTCACCACCAGGTCACGCACTACTGTGCAAGTGCTGTTCCGGCAGCGGGTGTCGTAATTGCGCTCCAGTGGCTGAGAGTGCTCTGCACATGCGCACTATGGAATTGTGAGATCAAGGACATCAGCCGCCAAGCCAGCACAGTACAGCACAACCTAGCAGCAACTTACGGGAGGCATAACAGAATGGAGGAGGACAGATGTGAATGGGGGAGCGGTGGGCATGAGGACTGGTGCCTATACATGCCCAGAGCCTCGAATTAAAAAAAAAAGTTTGCCTCAGGTATCCTGTAATCATTTCAGCAGCATGAACGTGCACTTCACATCCGCAGCTGGTGCTGCTGTAGCCGCAGGGACGCGAAGCTCATGTCCGTGCAGTCTGCAGGGCTGCGCGTGCAAATGGTCAGGCCGGACCCCCACAATCTCGATCGTCCCAGAAGCGGGGGGGGGGGGGGGTGATTGGTGTCAGGGGACAGAAGTACCGAGGCAATCCGTGCAGGTCTGCCGAGAATGATGCCTCACGCTCGTTCAATTCCGCCGCTCCCACCGCCGATCATTAGATTAATGAATGGGAGCAGGAATGAAAGTTCCCATTCATTAATCTCCCCTCTAGGTCCACGTGATCACAGGCATCAATGAAATGCCTGCCCCACTTCCGAAGTTACACATTACTTCCTTGTTAGCTTACTTATTGTACGTGAATAGGAAATAATGTGTAAGGACATCTTGTGGCCAAATAGTAAGATTACATCTATAGACTTTTGGGAATACTTTTTTTTTTTAAATGCATGTCAAGAGGGTATTTTATTAAATTATGGGCTTGTGATTAGTGATAGATGTAAAACTAAAAACGAAATGCACCTTTATTTCCAAATAAAATATGTTCACCATACATTGTAATAGGGCTATAGGGATATAATTTAAACATTGCAAAAACCAGAACAAACGGGCAAATAAAATGTGTGGATTTTAATTATGGAAGCATGTATTATTTTAAAACTAATGGTCAAAAAATGAGAAATGATTTTTTTTGTTGTGATAAGTAGTGATAAAGTTATTGGGGAATGAATGGGAGAAGTGCTGAAGTGTGAAAATTCCGCTCATCTATAAGGCGAAAACAACCCGTGGGCTGAAATGGTTAAAGTACACTTGAACAGATTGATATGGAGGACAAGAGTTAATTCCTTTTAGGGCTTGTTCACACTACAAGAACTTCTAGTGATTTTGAAAAGCTCTTGCTAATGCAATGCTATGGGTGATTTTTACTAAATCACATCGCTCCAGTGTGAACACTCACATAGGATAACATTAGCAAGAGCTTTTTAAAATCACAAAGAGCTTAGAAAACCTCTTGCAGTGTGAACAAGCCCTTAGGCTGGGAGCACACATTTTCATGTGCATTTTCTGCATAGAAAATTGAGAACCAAGGTTAATCCATGGGTTTATTAAAACTTAAGCCCAATCTACACGATACGATTCTTTGTACGATTCAACTTAGAATCCGATTAAATCCGACATGTCCGATCGGACATGTCGACTGGCAAATTGAATTGAATCGAATCCCGATCGGACATGTCTGATTTAATCGTATCGTAAATAGAATCGTAATCGAATCCTACAAAGAATCGTATCGTGTAGATTGGGCTTTAAAGGCATGCGGCACTGTGTGCATTTGCCATCAATTACAATAGCTGCTGTGAAAAAAAAGTGTGCTTTTTACCCACATACAAACACATATGGTGTGCAGAAAACTGATACAGAAAAATGCACACATAAAACTGACAAGTGTGCTCCCAGCAATGCAAATTGCCTGGCTCCCCTACTGAGCCTCTGTTTCTGAAGGTTTTTAGCTGATGGGGAGTTCAGCTCAATAGAAGAGACTGTGTAGAGTATGGCTCTCATACTACATGGAAGGGGTAAAATTGGTCTGTGATCTTTCATTTTCCAAAGACTTATCTGATGTGTGTACCCACCTTAATAGTCTAAGCCAGTGATAGGCAAACTTGGCTCTTTAGCTTTAAATACAAAATGGGTCAAAACGAAACACTGGGACCAAATCACGGGCCAACCTCAATGGTCAATGGCTACCTTCCTCCCTTATGTTTCCTGGTGTCTAATGCCTCCCTTTCTCCCCTATACAGTTCCCTGGTGTTTTGTGGTCCCTCCCCATACAATTCCCTGGTGTCTAGCGGCCAGCCCCCTCCCCAACAGTTCCCTGGTGTCTGGAGGCACCCCTTCACATTTCCCTGGTGTTTAGTGGTCCTCTCTTCCCTATACAGTACCCTGGTGTCTAGTGGCAACTAGGCCTGAACGATTTTAGGAAAAAAATTGAATTGAGCGATTTCTGTCCGAAATTGTGATTTCGATTAGATTCACGATTTCCTTCAAATCAAGCTTTGCTCCCCCCCCCCCCTCTGTTCCTGTTTCTTCTCCCTCTGTCCCCCATCTTTGTGCCCCTTTGCCTCTTTATGCCTCCTCTGAGTCTCTCTCTTGACCCCTTTGTGTCGCTGTTCCCGCTCTGTGTCTCTTTGTGCCCACTCTGTGTCTGTGTGCCTCCTCTGTGCCCCCTCGGTCCCCCAAGACGCAGCAGAGTCCAGCGATGCCCGTCTATCCACTTTGCCTCCTGCAGGCTCTAATGCACGGAATACTTCCTGTATGTCATGTGACATACAGGAACCCAGAATTTTGCCAAGCACAAGAGCCGGCAGACGGCAATAGAGGACGGACAGCTTTGGACTTGTGCGGAAGGTATGTCCAGCGCTGCGGACCGCACACGCCGGGACCTTGGTGAAGTTTGAAGCCGCTTCTTTAAACTTTCCCCACATGGAAATTATGTGATCGCAATAATCACCACTTTGACGATTCCGAAATTGTGATCTTGGTGATCGCGATTTCGGTTTAAATTTGATTTATCTTTCAGGCCTAGCCGCAACCACGCTCCCCTATACAGCTCCCTAGTGTCTAGTGCTTTCCCCCTCCCATATGGCTTCCCTGGTGAACTAAGGCTTTAACTCCAATATAACCGCCCTGGTGAGCTAGAGTGGGCCAAACAGTATTCTCCCCAGAATTTTTTCCCTGCTGGGTGGTATGAAAAAGTATCCGCGTGTGACGAGATGGGGAAATACAGGGCCAGTTCTTACAAATAGGCAAACTGGGTAATTGCCCAGAGCCCCATAGCTGGCTGATGCTGGGAAGCCTCGTACCCCCCAGACGGCTACCGATGCTTGTCTGGAGTTGTACAGTGGTACAAGGCTTCACAGCATCAGTTGAAAGTGAGGGAGGATCATGGACCCAGCCACCGCTAGGAGAGGTAAATTTACAAGCTTAAGGTGCGTACACACATCTGATTTTTCCAAACAACCTGTCGTTCAGACCGGTTATTTGGACGTCAAATCGGGTGTGCATAAAACGATCGTTCAGCTGATAATGCTGGTTTTGACGGATCGTTTGGAAAAATTAGACTCGTGTATGTACCTATAAAGAGCCTGGGAAAAACACTGCCAAACATAATGCAAAGTGGGGAGGTACTTGCGGGCCAATTTGATACGTTTTTCTGACCAGATTTTGCCCACGGGCTGGAGTTTGACATGCATGCCATACCCCTGAACAAGCACACAGGTCAGGTGTTTGACAAGTCTGCCTGGATTAGGGCCAGTTTACACTAGGTGCAAATTTGTCCATATTTTTTTTAACAAAAATTAGCACACGAATGAATTCCTATGAGCCAGTTTCCATTAGATTTTAAACTCACATCCAGGAGAGAAAAAAAAAACACCACATCAGCAAGGTTACCATTTTTCGGACACCTCAGACGCATGATCAATAAGGTCAATGAGAATGCGCATCTGAATTTACATAAAAAAAATATGAAAAAAAAAAAAAACATATGCTTCTAGCAGATATGTAAATTCATAAGCTTGTTTCAGGTGTGCAATTCAAATACTACTGCAGCGAAAAAGATCAGCAGGATTGCCAGAACACTGGTATTATTTAAGAGGCAATAAATATGGCAGCCACTATATTCCCCTCAGTTCAGATCTACTTTAAAACCCTACAAGTCAATGCGAGATTTCCCAACCCAGTCCACGAGTACCACCAGTACATCCCAAACATTCATAGGTGGGGGTAATTAGTGTCCCAGCAGATCAGATTACTTTTTTTTTTTTTTATTTATGACCCGCACTTACTGGGAATTCCTCGTTCATGGGAAATAAGTGATTTATTACTTCTGAATTTCCACAAAACACGCACCACTGGTGGAAAGGGTTGCTCTAGTTGAGGACAGATTTGCCAATGTACACACGTCTGAAGTCAGCTGAGGCGCAACCGATGCCCAGCGATATTGGCAGGTGACAAAGGTGTGTACGCACCTTAAGCCAGACTGCCTTATAGGATTCTGTGCGGTTTGTCCAAATGTATTATGCAGTGCAAAACTGCCACTTCAGCTTTTGGCTTGCTATATTGCAGTGATGCACAATATCATATTAACCACTTTACCCCCAGCGGTACGAATTTCTCCGCCCCTTTTTTCCCTCCTAAAAAACCAGGGACGGAGAAATCCGTACCTTCCGCGCTACCGCCGCTGTCCGCGCTCCCGCCGCTCGTGCGCGCGCACCTGCCGCTCGTGCACGTCGCCGCCCGAAGATCAATGAACGGGAAAATCCATTCCCGTTCGTTGATCTAGCCCCCGCAATGATCTGCTGCTTCTTTCAGAAACAGCGAGATCATTGTGCGTCTCCCAGCCTCCTACTGCTTCCTGTAAGCGTCCTTCCGGACGCTTACAGGTCGCATGTAAACAAACACTCTGTGGCCATCTTGTGGCCAAATAGTAAACTACACCCTAAAAGCATTTTACATATACAAACATTACATTTACACAATAAATTAACTCATTACCTCCCACACTCCCCAATTTTTTTTTTTTTTGTAATTAAAAAAAAAAATACAATAAAAAAAAAAAAACATAAATAGTTACCTTAGGGACTGAACTTTTTAAATATTTATGTCAAGAGGGTATAACACTGTTACTTTATAAACTGCGGGCTTGTAATTAGGGATGGATGCAAAACTGAAAAAAATGCACCTTTATTTCCAAATAAAATATTGTCGCCAAACATTGTGATAGGGACATAATTTAAATGGTTTTATAACCGGGACATATGGGTTAATACATTTCATGGGTTTTAATTACAGTAGCATGCTTTATTTAAAAACTAATGGCCGAAAACTGAAAAATAATAATTTTTTCCCACATTTTTTCCTATTTCCCCATTAAAACACATTTAGAATAAAATAATTCTTGGCATAATGTCCCACCTAAAGAAAGCCTAATTGGTGGCAAAAAAAACAAGATATAGTTCATTTCATTGGGATAAGTAATAATAAAGTTATAGACGAATGAATGGAAGGAGCGCTGAAAGGTGAAAATTGCTCTGGTGGTCAGGGGGTAAAACCCCTCAGTGTTGAAGTGGTTAATACTGCTATGATAACATTGATGCTATTTTTGCAATATAGTGTTCAGTTTTGTCCTGGTGGCTACCAATTGGCTCATGTTGCTCATCTATTGTCAAACTCTAAACCATCATCACGTGACCTAGTTCAATGGGAATTCTCCTGCCCTCATTCAAATAAATGCATTACAGACTACCCAACAAACTCATGGTGAACCAAAACTCGTGTGTGTGTGTGTGTGTGTGTGTGTGTGTGTGTGTGTGTGTGTGTGTGTGTGTGTGTGTGTGTGTGTGTGTGTGTGTGTGTGTGTGTGTGTGTGTGTGTGTGTGTGTGTGTGTGTGTGTGTGTGTGTGTGTGTGTGTGTGTGTGTGTGTGTGTGTGTGTGTGTGTGTGTGTGTGTGTGTGTGTGTGTGTGTACAAATGACCAAAAAGCCCTCTTACTTGTTAAGCAAAACAAAAGTTTGCAAATAAATGCCACGAAAGAGATAGATTGAAGATGTACTATTTATATAAATACGCTATGGTGAGGTGAAATTTGTGAAAATAGACAATCTTATCGACTGCATTTTTGTGTCACACTACAGTATCCTTTCTCAAGGTACAGGGACACAGATAAGTAGTGCAACAGCTACTCAAACTTTGCACTCACTTCCAATAGGACAAAACGTTGCCTTATCTTATAATACTAAGCATGCCGGTAATTAGGGCAAGACAAATGCGGACAATTCTATCCATCTTACTCCAACCCACTTTAATAGAAAAAAAATATGTATATTGACTGTAAAATACAGGAAAATAAAGCCAAAATGTCTTATTTTACAAGACTTAAGCCCAATCTACACGATACGATTCTTTGTGCGATTCGATTACGATTCTATTTACGATCTGATTAAATCCGACATGTCCGATCGGGATTCGATTTAATTCGCCATTGTTTTGCAATGGCAAATCAAATTGAATCTAATCGAATCCCGATCGGACATGCCGGATTTAATCGGATCGTAAATAGAATCGTAATCGAATCGCACAAAGAATCGTATCGTGTAGATTGGGCTTCAGAATAGTTTATTTTCACATATGACATTTTAGCTAAATTTAATAAAATGCGTGGTTTAGGATCAGCTCTTGACCAGAGATTAGGTAACCAATTTGTCACTGACAACAATCATTAATGAATCAACACCATGTAAATGACCCACCTTCTATTAAAGTTAGAGACCACAAATGTACAGGACCTTGCACTGCAGATTAGCATATATTATTGCTATATATTAATTCTGAATGATTTTATTCAAAAATAGCTCAATTTGTATTGATCCATGTTCAGAAGTACTGTACTAGGCCAGGTTCACACTATGCAGGATGCACATCAGTGTGCTCCCAGCATATCCTGTGCAGATATACGGAGTTTGTCACAGTGTTTGTCACCTTGTTCACATTGCTTTCCATTGTGTATCTGCCGCCATTGAAGACAAGTGACAATACCAATGGAAGCCCCAGCAGCTTCCAATTGGATTGAAAAAGGCAAATAGGAACCCTCACCAGGGAGGATTTCTATTGGTCGGTTTCAATTCACTGGGTTGCTGCCAGGGTTTCAATCCATATTGAAATGCTTGTGGCAGACTCAATAAGAAGTGATGCAGAAGGTGACAAGACAGAAGATGACACAAGAAGAAGTTGATAGAAGAAGCAAACAGATACAAACAGCCTAGTGAGAATGGACACTTACCATACGTATCTGCAGCTTCTGCAATGTCTCCTATAGATAGCATAGGATCCACGTTTTTAAGTGTAGTGTGAACTTAGCCTAATAGCATTCCATGACAAAGTAGCTTGTTCACACACAAAAGATTTCAACATTTTCACTTGACATATTCCCGTTCTTAGAGAGGCTACTTTTTTAGCATTACCGTAAACTACAATGTAGCGTTTTCAAATACTGGTCAATATACGATACTAACAGTTTAGTTTTAAAGGACAACTGAAGAGAGAGGGATATGGAGGCTGCCATATTTATTTCCTTTTAAGCAATACTAGTTGCCTGCCTATCCTGCTGATCCTCTGTCCCTAATACATTTAGCCATAGACCCTGAACAAGCATGCAGCAGATTAGGTGCTTGACATTATCGTCAGATCTGACAAGATAAGGCGCATGCTTGTTTCTGGTGTTATTCAGACACTACTGCAGCAAAATAGATCAGCAGGGCTGCCAGGTTACTGATATTGTTTAAAAGAAAGTAAATATGGCAGCATCCATATTCTTCTCCCTTCAGTTGTTTTTTAAGTATTTGTAATGCTGGGAATACACAGCTCGATTTTGAGCCATTTAGATGGCTCGATTGATAACTTCCGACATGTCCGATTTCCCAATCGATTCTGCGCTCGATTTTGCATTGGGAACAATAAGAATAGATAATAAAAACAAATGGAAGCTAAGAAAATTGCCCACACAATCGAGCGCAGAAAACGATCGGGGGCGAAATTAAGCAAAATCGACCCGTGTATTTCCAGCAGAATACTCTGTCCTTTGGTAGACAAAAGGATTTATTATCAAGTTCCCAATGGTACAAATGGTCTCAACTGGTATTAATGTGCTCATCTTTTGGTTGAGGTGAGCCAGCATGAAAGTACATAGTGAACAGTTCTTTAACCACTTGCTGACCGCACCACACCGATTGGCATGAACGCGGCGGCTCCCCAATAACCGCGTAACGCTAATTGTCATGAAGTCCTGGGGGTCTATTTTGCAGGAAATCACACGCGCCTATGCACGCGCATCTCCGCTCAGTCATCAGTCTCCCAGCGGCAATCGTCTCTAGGAGATTGTTAGACGGCCGTCTATTTACACTGTATGTAAGGGGAGATCAAAAATGTACATTGTACAGCACTGCGATCTACAGCAGCGATGTACTGGGGACAGCCGTGTGACACAGCTGTCACCCTAGGAGCGATTAGCTGTCATAGGCTGATGCCTATAACAGCCGATCGATGTCATTGGCTGGTGGGGAGAGGGAGGGTGGTGAAAAAAATAAAATAGGCAAATTTAAAAAAAAAAAAAATTGCAGGAGATATCAGAGCCCACCAACAGAAAGCTCTGTTGGTGGGCAGAAAGGGGGGGGGGGAAATCACTTGTGTGCAGAGTTGTAAGGCCCTGTAGCGAGCCTTCAAACCTGCACCTACTACAACCTATCTGAAACCTAGCAATTCAAGAAGGTGCTGTTAACCCAATCACATTAACGGAAATGGAGCTAGTATGGTTGAGGTGAACCAAGGCCAATTCCTGCTTTATGGCAAAATGGCCACAACCACAGATTTGTAAAAAAAAAAAAAAAAAAAAAAAAAAAGGGACCAAGGGGGAAGCACCAACACTAAAATTGCACACCAAAGGAATCTGAGGCGTGAGGCCTATGGTAACTGCCATATTCATTTCCTTTTAAACAATGCGTTGCCTGGTGGCCATGCTGGTCAGTAGGGCCTAAATTACACACCTGAAACAGGCATGCAGCTAATCTTGTCAGATTTGTCATAGGCATCTGCTCTGCACGCTTGTTCAGGGTCTATCAGGGGTCTCAATTTACCTGGGGGCCGCAGGAGGCAAAGTCAGGACGAGGCTGGGCCGCATAAGGGAATCAATCAATCAGCACCCCCACCTCCCCCCCTTCCCTGCCCCTTGCATTGATTTTTATTTCAAAATCAAATTCACACTGAAGCTAACTATTTTGTCTATTTTACCTTATAGTTCGCTTCAGTGCTCCCATTACAAGTAATCCGCTGTGTCCCCGCCGCAAAACGAGGGCTGCAGAGCCCCCAAATCGCCCGGGGGGCAATCCGCCGGCATTTCCTGGAAGGGGCAGAGCTTTCAGCTCTGCCCCTCCTGACGTCAATTGCGGCGCATCCCCGCCTCTGCCCGCCCCTCTCACTCTTCCTTCACAGAGAGGGGCGGGCAGAGGCGGCGATGCACCGCAATTGACGTCAGGAGGCAATTGACGTCAGGAGGGGCAGAGCTTTCAGCTCTGCCCCTTCCAGGAAATGCCGGCGGATTGCCCCCCCGGGCGATTTGGGGGCTCTGCAGCCCTCGTTTAGCGGTGGGGATGCAGCGGATTACTTGGGAGCACTGAAGAGAACTATAAGGAAGCTTTTGCCGGCGCGGGCCACAAAATATTGTATTGAGGGCCGCAAATGGCCCGCGAGTTTGAGACCCCTGGTCTATATGGAGGCAGAGGATCAATAGGAAAGCAATGTGCATTATTTAAAAGGAAGAAACAGGTCAGCCTCTATATCCCTCTCACCTTGGGTTACCTTTAAGGCATGGTGCTAACTTTGGCTACCGCCTCCACTCACACAGCTTCACTACACCTTATTTGGTTGGTGGCATGGATAGGGGTTCCTGCAGGGCCCCCCCCCCCATTTCTTATAAATTAGTGGTTATGACAAGGTTGCTGCGAACAGGAAGCAGGTGAGGGTATAGGTTTACAGTTAGCTCACCTTAACCATACTAGCTCCACAGAATCTCTATGGACTTTCGCACTGGCTCACCTCAACCATACTAGCACCCATCTTTTTTGCTCAATCTTACCATTTCAATGTAATGTGAGAGACTACATAAATAGATTTGTTAAAATTGGACAAAAAAATGGGGGGGGGGGGTTGTATTAGAAGGCACCATTGCAATTAAACTAGCATACTACCTATGAAAAGAAAAAAACTAGAGCAGCTTCCACAATCAGCAGGGGTAATCAATGAAACAGATTCACAATGTATATGTGTAATTGCCTAGTAGGGAAGGATCTTTGCACTTTCCAGCACTCATTCATTCGTCACTGCACCCACATTACACAATGCCTGCCTGTCACACTGACACTCCCTATAGTCCACGCATGAAACCTCTAATGCACCTGCTGGAAAGCTCCCTTTCATGTATACACCTAGATTGAGTAACACGCAAGTGTCTCTTCCGCCTTCAGCTGTATGACCTAAGTAGGAAATGGGCTAGAAGGCCTGTGTGTATCCAATACAAGAGCGGCCAGGACTGTGTGTGTGTATAACTGCAGCACAGGCCGCCAGCGCTCAGAGGTCAAGGTGATCAGGACCGCACTCTGCCGAGGCACTGCTACCATGTCACAGGCAGGCTGTAGTCACCATGAATTGGAGAGCAGAGATGTCAGGCAGGCTGCAGGCAGGAAGAGTGACCTCCACCCCTCCCGCTCCCATCAGCTGGGGTGAGGGGACACAGAGGGTACCCCAGTGATGGGGAGGAGGATGCAGGCTGCTGCTGCACGGAGAGTTGGATGGTTAGCAGGATGCTGGGGAGCGTTGGCAGCAGGCCGTATGCAGATGAATGGGGAAGGTCGATTCATTCTACCGGGCGGCCTGGCGCTGCTGCACTGGAAGAGAGCGGGGGAGCGGGCACCTTGGCCTGTACGGGGCCTCCTGGGAACGGGCGGATAGGCGGCGAGCCGTACCTGCAGGTGCTCCTGGAAGCGGATGGGTAGGATCTGAGCCATGACGGTTGTTAGCGCTGCTGCCTCCTCTCTTTCTCACGCTCTTCTCCCCGGGTGTCACCTCCTCCCGCCGGCTTCCTCTCTATCTGTGGGCAGGTGTGTGCAATGTCCTGGCTCGGCCTCCTGTCACTGAGAGCGCGTCCTCCGGCTGTTCCTGACTGTCTCTCTCGGGCAGGAGCCGCAATGGCGGAAACGGGGGAGCTGCCTCTGCAATCCGGAACGACAGCTTCACCCTCACTCTGCGCCCCGCCCCCTCAACGCGCACGAATACCGCCTGACCTAATCCCTGACGCCCGGCGGAGGGATACTAACTTGGTCTATGTATTATTTAGCTGTACAACTCGGAGGAGGTGATTGCATTTTCTATCTGTTTAACAGCGCGCAGGTTCCGAAGTAATATGGTTAGATTGAATTAGTCGATATAGCTAATGACTTTTCGTACAGAATATGAGAAATATGTTCCCCTCCTTCCTTTTTAATTTTGCCACATCATGCGACTCGATGACGTGATGTCATTTCCGGAAGTTCTGTACCTTGGCCTTGGATTGCTGGTCACATGATACTAGATGCTGCCTGATGCTGTTGATAGTTACGGGGACAAGAGTGCTGCTACCTGATAGTCTCCGGCGCTTTTCCCCTACTGCCTGATGCTTCCTCCATCCTGCAAACTGCCTGTAGCCTCTCAGCATACAACCATCAGCATCCAGACATGTTTTTAACCTTGGTTTTAGTTTTGCCAGATTTCCGAAAACAGAAAAACAATTGTAACTTTAATTGTAAAACTCCTTGGTTAGGCATTAGCTCCTTGATAGCATATTTTCACTCCGACGTTAAAGTTGGAAGTGTACATATAACTTTGAGTGCTTAAAGAACAACTTAAGTGAAAGGTATATGGAGGCTTCCATATTTGTTTCCTTTTAAAGGAATCATCAGGCAAAAAAAGAAAAAATTACTCACCTGCGGCTTTCTCCAGCCCCTTGCAGCCGACTGTCCCTCACCGACCGCTCCGCCGCCGTCCCGGGTTCCCCGCACGGTGCAGAGGACGACCCCCGAGGTCGTCCTTACTGCACCTGCGTGAAGCGCCGCTGTCAATCATGGCCACGTTGTCCGCGGCACACAACGTAGCCGCAGGTGAGTAACTCTGATTTTTTTGCCTGATGATTCCTTTAAAGCCAGTGTTTACCATTTTAAAAATAAAAAAGTCGGATACTCACCTAAGGAGAGGGAAGGCTCGGTCCTAATGAGCCTTCCCTCTCCTCTCTCGGTGCTGCGCTGGCTCCCCTGTTCGCATCCGCCGCCGCAGGGACTTCGGAGGTCTTCGGGAGCACTCGGGCTTCCGAAGACGGGCCGTTCCATACTACGCACGCGCTAGTGCGTCATAGAGGGCGCTCGCGCATGCGTAGTATGGAGTGGCCCGTCTTCGGGAGCCCGAGTGCTCCCAAAGGCTTCCGAAAGCTCCCTTCGGCATGCGGAAGTGGCAGTATTTGACCGAACTGGTCAAATACTACCACGGGGGATCCTGCGCGGGACCGGGAGAGGAGAGGGAAGGCTCATTAGGACCGAGCCTTCCTTCTCCTTAGGTGAGTATCCGACTTTTTTATTTTTAAAATGGTAAACACTCACTTTAAACAATACCAGTGTCCTGTCAGCCCTGCCGATCTATTCGGCTGCAGCTGTGTCTGAATCACACCAGAAACAAGCATGTAGCTAATCTTGTCAGATATGACAATAATGTCAGAAACACCTGATCTGCTGTATACTTGTTCAGGGTCTAGGGCTAAAAGTATTAGAGGTAGAAGATTAGCAGGGCTACCAGGCAACTGGTATTGCTTAAAGAGACTAACAAAAAGAAGTTCCCCTGGGGGGTACTCACCTCGGGAGGGGGAAGGCTCTGGGTCCCTTCCCCCTCCCCTGTAGCTGCAGGCAATCCAGTGCTGGCTCCCCCGAAGCATCCCGCAATCCTGGTCTGACAAGGCTTGATATACAGGTCCTTCTCAAAAAAATTTGCATATTGTGATAAAGTTCATTATTTTCTGTAATGTACTGATAAACATTAGACTTTCATATATTTTAGATTCATTACATACAACTGAAGTAGTTCAAGCCTTTTGTTTTAATATTGAGGATTTTGGCATACAGCTCATGAAAACCCAAAGTTCCTATCTCAAAAAATTAGCATATTTCATCCGACCAATAAAAGAAAAGTGTTTTTAAAACCAAAAAAGTCATCAGGGACTTTGGGTCGATTGGCAGTAGGAGACTAATAGACTGGACCTAAATAAACATCCCAATTCAAAAGAAAAGAACTATAGTCAACGTCACAAGATTTGATATGGACACTAACAAGGAGTGACCCTGGGGTGGGGGAGGGAGGGGGGAGGAAGGGAGGGTATGGGAGAGGGGAGGGAAACAAACAGGGATGTTGAAGTAAAATGAGCGTTCATATTGTAAAATATGTATCATATGCCTGTAAAGTTTAAAGTTTCAAAACTAATAAAAACATTTAAAAAAAAAAAAAAGTCAACCTTCAAATAATTATGTTCAGTTATGCACTCAATACTTGGTCGGGAATCCTTTTGCAGAAATGACTGCTTCAATGCGGTGTGGCATGGAGGCAATCAGCCTGTGGCACCGCTCAGGTGTTATGGAGGCCCAGGATGCTTCGATAGCGGCCTTAAAGGGAAACTTAAGTCAACTATAAAAAATGAGATTGCTGCACCATAATTCGTGGTCTATCAAAAAATATAAAAAAACTCTCACCAGACACCTGGTCAATGCGGCCAGGGCCCTGGTCGCTAGGAATTGGAAATCTACCACTCCCCCTCAGATCAAAGATTGGCTTCGGGAGGTTAACTGGGTTTGCCTAATGGAGGATCTCACAGCGACTATGCAGGGTAGGCACGAACAGTTCTGGAAAACATGGTTCGGGTGGTTCGAGTTCAAAGAAACCCCACGTTATGAATCTCTAAAGTCTGGTATCTAGCACACATGCTGGAAAGTGAGGTATGTTCAAAATATGATTCTTGACGGCCCTGAGACAAGCCCCCTGGTGAGAAGGGATCCCTTTAAACTTATTACTTCTGCGGTGGTCTCCTCGGCCCCTCCTGGGCGCGGTCCGATGCCTTATCCCCATTTCATTTTTCCTTGATCTTTTTTCACTATCTTAGTCGTTTTGTCTTATGTTCTTGTTAGGTTTATGTTATATGTCTAAACCGCTAGTCCAATACCATAACGGTATATCTATATTGGAATTGCATAGATCCCACTTAAGCTACAAGCACAGTTGGGGATGTCTACCAGAAGGTCACATGAGTTCTCCTATACTAGTAAGCATCAGTTATGGGGTGTCCTGGTGTATGTTCCCTAAGGGCCCAGGAACGCCCAGCAATCCTAATCAGAAAGTATCTGAGAGAACGTACATATATACATGTGAGATGTTAGCGTTGCCGGGTTGTGATTTCGCACGCGACAACATTTATACTTTAGATTACGCTACCCCATTAAAATACTATTAAGTACATCCCCCATTTCCAGTTAATAAGGACGCAACAGTTAGCATCCAGTAAATAATTCTACGGATATATCCCGGGGAAGAAACAATGTATAAATTTATACCGTTTTGTTCTTTTTATATGATGCTTGATATGCAATTTATCTGCAAACCACTGCGTTGGTTAATTGGATTCCTGTTCATTGTATTTGATAGATGTCTGTTTCTTGTTGTTGTTTTACTATGTCAAAAATTCTAAAATAAAAGAATCTTTAAAAAAAAAAAAAATGAGATTTACTCACCTGGGGCTTCCCTCAGCCCCCAGCAGCCGATCGATGCCCTCGCAGCCCCGCTCTGACGCTCCTGGACCCGCCGGCTGTTAGGTCCTGGTTAGGTTTCTCTTCAGTCCCTGTTGACCCTCCCACGAAGGAAGAGGCGTTACCCAGTAGTGGAGTCTAGGTGACCACGGGTCTTCACCCACACCCCCTTGAGGGGAGTGCAGGACCACAACCCCAGGAGGGGGAAGTGGAACTTAGCTGCCTAGTGCCCTACCAGGTCACTACTGGGATAGCCTCAGCGAGTGGTCAGGAGAACAGGTGACACTAATTGTGGAGTATGCTGGGTCAAACGATGATTGTAAATCCAGGCCAGGCAGAGTGCAACAGAGGTCGAGGTCACAAGCCAAAGGTCAGGGCAGGCGGGTATCAGCGGTATCGGGTACACAGGCCAAAGGTCGGGGCAGGCGGCAGACAGCGGGAATCCAGGAACAAGCCAGAGGTCAGGGCAGGCAGAGATCAGCGGAAGTCGGGGTCACAGGCCAAGGTCACAACAGGGAATCAATCAGAATCAGAAATGCAGGAACACGGTTCACCAAACAGGCTAGCCAAACTGTCAGAACGAGCAGCACTGCAGTAAAGGGCAGTGCTGCTTATATAGTTGAAATTGGCGCCGAAATTAACGCCCTGCGCATGCGCGTGACGTGCGCAGTGCTCTGCGCATGCGCACGCGTACACGCGCGCAGCGGCACACACGCATGCGCGCGCAACTTCATGCGCGCGCAATACTTTGCGCGCATGCGCACTGCGCGCCGCGCCGCGCGCCGCAGCTGAAGTGAACACAGGACAGCGAATGAGCCCCTGTGCGTGCGCACCAGGGAAGGCATTCCCGAATGTCGTGACCGGCCGCCATGGTGAGTGTGACATTGCCCCCCCCCCCAGGGGCAACCTCCGGGTGCCCCTAGGACCTGGCCTATCAGGGAATCTTAAATGGTACCTTCTCACCAGTCCAGGAGCATGTACATTGTTTGCAGGTTCCCAGGAATTCTCCTCCATTCCATACCCTTTCCATTTAATGAGATATTGAAGGGAATTTCTCACTCTCCTGCTGTCCAGAATCTTTTCTATCTCGAATTCTTCTGAGCCATCAACTAGAACTGGCGGAGGAGGAAGAGAAGACCGGCCCGGGAAGCTATTAGGCACCACCTTCTTCAGGCAGGAAACGTGAAAGACCGGGTGAATTCGTAAGGATGCGGGAAGAGATATCTTGAATGCCACCGGATTAATTTGCTGCAGGATAGGAAATGGACCGATGAATTTTGGTGCTAACTTTTTAGAGGGGCAGTGAAGTTTGAGATTGATAGTCGATAACCAGACTAGATCCCCCGGGATAAGAGCTGGAGTTTCTCTTCTGCGTCTGTCAGCAAATCTTTTTCCGCTCTCTTGTGCTGCTTTCAGAGCTTGGTGAACAATATCAAAGTTCTTTTGGAGCGATGAGAGCCTCTCCTGTACCCCAGGACAGGGTGAGGAAATATCCAACCCAGGCAAGAACGAAGGATGGAAGCCATAGTTGATAAAGAATGGAGACTTATGCGTGGATGCATGTGCGGAATTATTAAAGGCAAATTCAGCCGACGCCAACAGCGGAAACCAATCGTCTTGGGAGGCGGAGGTAAAGCACCTGATGTATTGCTCCAAGGTCTGGTTTGTCCGCTCCGTTTGCCCATTGGACTGAGGATGATACCCAGATGAGAGGGAAAGATTAATTCCCAGGCCCTTGCAGAGTTCTTGCCAAAACTTAGAGGTGAACTGCGACCCACGATCGGAAACAATATCCGACGGCAATCCGTGGAGACGGACAATTTCTCGGATGAACACCTGAGCAGTCTCTGCGGCAGAGGGAATCTGTTTGAAAGGTAAGAAATGGGCCATCTTTGAGAACCGGTCTACGACCACCAGGATAGTGGTAAACCCTTCAGAAGGAGGCAATTCCACCACAAAATCCAAGGCAATGTCCTTCCATGGTCGAGTTGGAACAGGCAAGGGATTCAAAAGGCCCCAGGGTCGAGTACGGGTGCTCTTGGAACGGGCACAGATCTCACATGAAGAAACAAAGGAGTTGCAATCCTTGGAAAGTTCCGGCCACCAGAAATTTCTCTGGAGAAGTTCTCGAGTTCGAGTGACCCCAAAGTGTCCGGCTAGACGGTTATCGTGACAGGATTGAAGAACAGCCAAACGAGCGTCAGCGGGCACATAGATCTTGTCCTGGAAGTAGTAAAGCCCCTCCTTTAGCGGTAACTCTGGAACCGTGCTGAGACAGGAGGAGACTTGTCTGAGATGATCCAGCAAGCTAGACTGCAGGAGAAGAAAATGTTGAGAGGACAAGATGTTCTCAGGAGTGGGATCAGCAGTAGCTTCTGGTTGGTACATTCTGGACAGGGCATCAGGTTTAGAGTTCTTAGCCCCAGGACGATAAGTCAGATGAAAGTTAAATCTGGAGAAGAAGAGGGACCACCGGGCTTGTCGGGGTCTCAACCTCTTCGCAGTCCGGAGATACTCCAGGTTCTTGTGATCGGTGAGTATCAGAATAGGTTGCTCCGCACCCTCCAGGAGATAACGCCACTCCTCGAGAGCTGCTTTAATCGCCAAGAGTTCCCGGTCAGCCACATCATAGTTCTTTTCAGCTGTGCTCAACTTCCTAGAAAAGAAAGCTACTGGATGAAGAACAGCCTTCGGGCCGAAACGCTGGGACAGGATAGCACCCACGGCCACTTCAGAGGCGTCCACCTCCAACACAAAGGCTTTGGAGGGATCAGGGTGTTTCAGTATGGGTGCGGAGGTAAAGCGGGCTTTCAGCTTCTCAAACGCGGATTGAGCTTCAGGAGTCCACCGAAAGGTCTGACGAGTACTGGTCAGCTGAGTGATAGGAGCTACTATCCGTGAGAAGTTCTGGATGAATTTTCTGTAAAAATTGGCAAAGCCAATAAAACGCTGTACAGACCTTCGATCCACGGGGACAGGCCAATCGAGGATAGCTGAGACCTTCTGAGGGTCCATCTCCACTCCTCCCGGGGATATCTTGAGGCCTAGAAACTGAATATTCTCCCTATTAAATTCGCACTTTTCAGGCTTGGCATAGAGTCCGTGCGTGCGAAGACGACTTAAAACTTTCCTCACATGCTTCTGGTGTTCTTCTTGGGATGGAGAAAAGATCAGGATGTCGTCTAAATAGACTACCATGAAATTATCGATATAGTCTCTGAAAATATCGTTTACAAAGTGTTGGAAAGTTGCCGGGGCGTTGCACAGCCCAAAGGGCATCACCAAGTACTCAAAATGCCCAAACCGGGACCGGAAGGCAGTTTTCCACTCATCTCCCTCGCGGATTCGGATCAAGTTGTAGGCTCCTCGCAAGTCCAACTTAGAGAAGATGCAAGCGGAACGGAGTCTCTGAAACAAGTCAGGCATGAGAGGTAGAGGGTACCGGTTCTTGATGGTAATCTTGTTGAGTTCCCGGTAATCTATACACGGTCGAAGGGAGCCATCTTTTTTCTCAACAAAGAAGATTCCAGCCCCAGCAGGAGAAGTAGATGGCCGAATGAATCCCTTCCTAAGATTCTCTTCAATATAGTCTTTAAGTACTAGAGTCTCAGGTTCCGAGAGTGGATATGTTCTTCCGTAAGGAATGGGAGCTCCCGGTTGGAGTTCGACAGGACAATCGTACGGACGATGAGGAGGAAGAGAGTCTGCTTTAGATTTGTCAAAGACATCCAAGAAATCATGGTATGCTGCGGGGATGATGTCTTTCTTAGGAGAGTTTAAACAGAACAGAGTCCCCGCTCGTGGAAAGCAAGAGCGTCGGCAGTAGTCAGAGGGAAAGGATACCTCGTGAGAAACCCAATCGATGGTAGGATTATGGGTCTTTAACCAGGGCATGCCTAGGATCGCAGGAAACAAAGGAGAGGGCAGCAGATCAAAGCTTAGATATTCCTGATGCTCCCCTTGGATGGTGACCAGAAGTGGCAAAGTTTCCATAGTGATAGGGCCGGAGCCGATAGCTGATCCATCTGCCAGCTGGATGGCTAGAGGTAGGCGTTTCCGGCAAGTGGGAAGCATAAGTTGTTGAGCCACTTGACAGTCCAGAAAACAAGAACAGGCTCCTGAGTCCACGATGGCCTTAATCGTAACGGTTCTTCCTTGCGGGCCCTGTAACGAGAGGGTGAGTGGTATATGAGAGGAAATAAGCGGAGGAGAAGGAAAACCACTAGCACATATTAGAATCTCAGGCTCACCAGTGGGTCTGACCGGGCAGTTGATGCGGAAGTGACCGGACGCCCCGCAGTATAAGCATAGATTGGACGACCTCCGGCGTTGTCTTTCTTCCTGTGAAATGGCCGGGCGAGCCAGGCCTATCTGCATTGGTTCAGGTTCGTCTTGGACTGTAGGAGTAAAAGGCACAGGGGCAGAAGATACTTTAGGAGCAGGCAGGCTCCAGGCTGGTCTGACAGCTCCTGATCTCTCGGCCCTTCTCTCCCTTAGACGCCTGTCTATCTGGATAGATAACTGGATCAGATCCTTTAACGATTCAGGAACTCCGACCCTGGCAAGCTCATCCTTGAGTGTATCTGAGAGGCCTTGGCGAAACTGGAATCGGAGCGCGGAGTCGTTCCAGGTGGTGTCTGCTTCCCAGCGGCGGAAATCCATAACATACTCTTCCACCGGTCTCCTGCCTTGCTTCAGAGATTGAAGAGCAGTCTCAGCCGAAGCTGCCCTCCCAGGGTCGTCATAAATCTCCGCCATAGTTTCAAAAAAGGTATTGAGACTGCTGAGAGAAGGATGACGTTGCTCCACCAACCGAAGGGCCCAAGCTTGGGGTTCCCCTTGGAGAAGTGAAATGACAGCTCCAACTTTTATCTCCTCATTCGCGTAGGTACGAGGCATCAGTGAGAAATGGAGACGACAGGCGCTCTGAAACCACCTGAACTTGGAGCGATCTCCCGAGAACCGCTCAGGTAAAGGTAGTCTGGGTTCGGGCAGAAGGACAGCAGCCCCCTCTACTGGGGCTGTCCCATCACCGGCTGGAGGAAGCATCGCAGGAGCAGGGACAGGGGCCGAGGCAGGAGCCGACGCTCCGTCAGCAGCGGGAAGAGTGCCGCGAAGTTGGTCCCGGATCTCCTGATAACCCTTCTGGACTTCATCGATGGAGACGCGCAGTTGCGTGACCAGTTCATACAAAATCTCCACAGGAGAACGAGCTCCACTAGTGTCCATCCTGGCTGCTCGTTACTGTTAGGTCCTGGTTAGGTTTCTCTTCAGTCCCTGTTGACCCTCCCACGAAGGAAGAGGCGTTACCCAGTAGTGGAGTCTAGGTGACCACGGGTCTTCACCCACACCCCCTTGAGGGGAGTGCAGGACCACAACCCCAGGAGGGGGAAGTGGAACTTAGCTGCCTAGTGCCCTACCAGGTCACTACTGGGATAGCCTCAGCGAGTGGTCAGGAGAACAGGTGACACTAATTGTGGAGTATGCTGGGTCAAACGATGATTGTAAATCCAGGCCAGGCAGAGTGCAACAGAGGTCGAGGTCACAAGCCAAAGGTCAGGGCAGGCGGGTATCAGCGGTATCGGGTACACAGGCCAAAGGTCGGGGCAGGCGGCAGACAGCGGGAATCCAGGAACAAGCCAGAGGTCAGGGCAGGCAGAGATCAGCGGAAGTCGGGGTCACAGGCCAAGGTCACAACAGGGAATCAATCAGAATCAGAAATGCAGGAACACGGTTCACCAAACAGGCTAGCCAAACTGTCAGAACGAGCAGCACTGCAGTAAAGGGCAGTGCTGCTTATATAGTTGAAATTGGCGCCGAAATTAACGCCCTGCGCATGCGCGTGACGTGCGCAGTGCTCTGCGCATGCGCATGCGCACGCGTACACGCGCGCAGCGGCACACACGCATGCGCGCGCAACTTCATGCGCGCGCAATACTTTGCGCGCATGCGCACTGCGCGCCGCGCCGCGCGCCGCAGCTGAAGTGAACACAGGACAGCGAATGAGCCCCTGTGCGTGCGCACCAGGGAAGGCATTCCCGAATGTCGTGACCGGCCGCCATGGTGAGTGTGACACCGGCGAACACTTCCGGTTAGGCCGTCACCGGCCGACAGGCATGGGAACGCGAGTGATTCTTCGCGTTCCCAGCCTGTATATCGCCCCCTATGCTGCTATTGCGACCAGCTGGTCGCAATAGCCGCATAGTAAATCTCATTTTTTTATAGTTGAC
The DNA here is from genome assembly GCF_040937935.1 of Hyperolius riggenbachi. Taxonomy (NCBI): domain Eukaryota; kingdom Metazoa; phylum Chordata; class Amphibia; order Anura; family Hyperoliidae; genus Hyperolius; species Hyperolius riggenbachi. The sequence continues at coordinate 280,173,538 of NC_090647.1, forward strand.
TTAAGTTTCACTTTAAGCTCATCCAGAGTGTTGGGTCTTGCATCTCTCAACTTTCTCTTCACAATATCCCACAGATTCTCTATGGGGTTCAGGTCAGGAGAGTTGGCAGGCCAATTGAGCACAGTAATACCATGGTCAGTAAACCATTTACCAGTGGTTTTGGCACTGTGGGCAGGTGCCAGGTTGTGCTGAAAAATGAAATCTTCATCTCCATAAAGCTTTTCAGCAGATGGAAGCATGAAGTGCTCCAAAATCTCCTGATAGCTAGCTGCATTGACCCTGCCCTTGATAAAACACAGTGGACCAACACCAGCAGCTGACATGGCACCCCAGACCATCCCTGACTGTGGGTACTTGACACTGGACTTCAGGCATTTTGGCATATCCCTCTCCCCAGCCTTCCTCCAGACTCTGGCACCTTGATTTCCGAATGACATGCAAAAGTTGCTTTCATCCGGTCCTTCTCCACAATCTTCCTCAGGGTCCGGTCACCTCTTCTCGTTGTGCAGTGTTTTCTGCCACACTTTTTCCTTCCCACAGACTTCCCACTGAGGTGCCTTGATACAGCACTTTGGGAACAGCCTATTCGTTCAGAAATTTCTTTCTGTGTCTTACCCTCCTGCTTGAGGGTGTCAATGATGGCCTTCTGGACAGCAGTCAGGTCGGCAGTCTTACCCATGATTACAGTTTTGAGTAATGAACCAGGCTGGGAGTTTTTAAAAGCCTCTGGAATTTTTTGCAGGTGTTTAGAGTTAATTAGTTGATTCAGATGATTAGGTTAATAGCTCCTTTAGAGAACCTTTTCATGATATGCTAATTTTTTGAGATAGGAATTTTGGATTTTTATGATCTGTATGCCAAAATCATCAATATTAAAACAATAAAAGGCTTGAACTACTTCAGTTGTGTGTAATGAATCTAAAATATATGTAAGTCTAATGTTTATCAGTACATTACAGAAAATAATGAACTTTATCACAATATGCTAATTTTTTGAGAAGGACCTGTATTTACCTTCCCTGGCTCCAGCGGGGGTGCTGTTGTGGCTCTCAGCACGGAGATAGGCGGAGAAAGCCGATCTCTGTTGGGTCCGCTCTACTATGCAGGCGCAGGAGACTTGCACCTGTGCAGTAGAGTGAACCAACAGCTATCAGCTGGCTATTTCCACCTATCTCCGAGCGGAGAGCCGATACTGCGCCTGCACTGGAGTCGGGAAGGTAAATATTTTCTTCCCTGCTGTTTGGAGGGGCACAGTGAGACTGCCATGGGACACAGGAGGACGGGGGAAGCCTCCGGATCCTATCGAGGCTGAGTACCCCCAGGGGAACTTTTTTTAGTTACAGGTTTTCTTTAAAAGGAAATCATTAGGGCAACCTCCATATCTCTCTTACTTCAGTTGTCCTTTAAACAACTTAAAACGAAGTGACTGATCGTAATTACTTGCAATCTTTATTTTAAAAATGTATGAGGCAAGGTTAATTGAAATCATCAATGAGTTGCAAATAATTCCAAGTTGATGCAGCATTATGTAAAATTTCTATGCAAACTTATGCAGCATGAAAATGAACTATGGTTTATTTTGATTGGTCCATTTTCAAACCACGATTATTTGCATGATCTTGCATCAACTCAGAATTATGTGCATCACATTAACCATCTCTAAAAGTTTTTTTGTTTTTTTCTTTTGTAACACGACTTGTTGCATACCCAAGGTTAATCAAAAGATGATTCACATTCCGTGCAACTTTTTAGTTTGGGTTGTATACACGGTAAAAACACGGTACAGTTGCATCATTTCAGACAATGGCTACCATTCAGAAGTGTGTTTGGTAAAAAAAATTTGGGCAGGAAAATACCGCATTCGGTATTTTAGACCTTTGTGCTAATTCATAAACATTTTCACAGCTGCCTTTGAAGTTCGGTAAATTACCACAGCCCATTGAGTGATACAGCAGAAGTGTCGTTATCTCTCTTTTGTTACAAGCTGTAATTATGGTTCCCTGCACAGACTCGAACAGACTGACTCACACAGACTTGGCTCCCTGCACAGACTCGCAGAGACTTCGGCTCCCTGCACAGCCTACTTTGCTCTTATCCGCATGCTTATCGCCTCCTCCAAGCAAGCGGTATTCTCTGTCCAAATACCACCTGCTCTAATCTTTATGAATTGACATTTAGTGACATGTGTTGAGATAGTCACCGCACAAGGCGGTAATTTACTTACCTCACTGCTCGGTAATTTGAGCTTTTCATGCGGTAACAGCTTTTATGAATTTACATTTTGCTAAGTGCTCGGTAAAGTCAGCTGTTACCGCATGCGGTAATGCTTTATGAATGATAGCTATAGTGTACGTTCTGGTTTTTCCATTGTGCTTTGGAAAAAAGGGAACATATATTGACATAGCAACATGCTGTCTGAAAAAATGTGTGAATGTAGCCTAAACTGCGATTCTAGAACTGTACTACTAGAACTATAAACAAGCTACAGTATTTAGCGCACGGCATGAATTACCGGACCACCTAGTAGATGATCCAGGTGGCCTGGGAGGACAGCGAGGGACTGATGCGCCTGAAGGGGGCTGGAAGAAGCCCCAGGTATGTATATTTTTTTTCTTCTAGATCTCAGTTTTCGTTTACCGTATATACTCGAGTATAAGCCGATCCGAGTATAAGCTGACCCCCTTTTTCCTTTAAAAATTAGGAAAAAATTATTGACCCGAGTATATGCCGAGGATAGAAAATGCAGCATCATTTATGGTAAGGGGACCTTGCTTTGATTGTGTTTTTACTACCTCAGGAGTCACTGGACTACAATTCACAGGCGGGTTGTGATTTTGGCAAGGAGATGGGACTAATTGTGGACTAGCTCCCTTCCACCTCATCACTGATCAATGACCTCTGCACTCCCAAAACTTACACACAAACAGCTGCACACGCTACACAGCCACACATTAGCAAAGTCAGAAAATGTTATCTGCCTTTTGAAAGTGTTTGTTGCCCAGTAAATGAGATTCCCCCTGTGTCGCCATCTGTTGTCTCCTGTCCTCACCTCCACAGCCCATTCTCACAGTAGTAACATCTGATTCCCCGTTATTTCCTCCACGAGTGTCCATGGAGTATGTTTATTTATATTACCTAGTTTACTATCCCTCTCTGATCCTCCAGCATGTGCCCCCCTCCCCCCTTGTTTACCTTCTCCCTTGGCATGTACCTGGCCCGGTGTTCCTAGTTTACCTTTCCTCTGCACTGATCCCCCAGCATGTGGTCTACCCCCCTCCAGAGCAGTATTCCTAGTTTACCTCCCCCCCTCCTTTGATCCCCGGCATGTTGGCGGCGCACCCAGCCCCGCTAGAGCGGTATTCCTGGTTTAACTTACTTCCTCTCTTAACCCCCCGGCATGTGCCCAGTCCCTGCCAGAACGGGATGCGCGGTTTCCTCCACGAGTGTCCCCTGAATATGCAAATCCTTACACCGCGCAGTGTTCAGTCACCGGCGCTGACAGGATTCATCTTCAGCTCTATCACTGGCTCATCTCTGTGACGCTATGCAGTAGTGCATGTAATTGGGATGAGCCAGTGATAGAGTTGAAGATGAATCTTGTCAGTGGTAACTGAACGCTGCATAGTGTAGGGATTTGCAAATTCCGGGGACACTCGTGGAGCAAACCGCGCATCGGGTTCTGGCAGGGACAGGGCACATGCCGGGGAGGTTAAGAGAGGAAGTAAGTTAAACTAGTAATACCGCTGTAGCGGGGCAGGGTGAGCCGACAACATGCGGGAGGGGGGGGGAGGTAAACTAGAAATACCGATCTAGCGGTGGGTCTGGCACATACCGGAGGAACAGAGAGGAGGAATGGAAACTAGAAATACTGAGTGGGGGGGGGGGGGGACACACCACATGCTGGGAGATGGGTCAAGACAGCACCTCTATGACTCGAGTATAAGCCGAGACCCCCACTTTTGGGCCACTTTTTTTTGTCCCAAAAACTCGGCTTATACTTGAGTATATATGGTAAATCCATCAGGATGAAAGACGCCTTTTTGACAGAGGCATCTTATTCGTCCTTCCCGATTTAACCCCTTCCGTACCAGCAGTCTCGCTTACTGATATCTTGCCACACTGACCCGCTGCTACCATTCATGCCAATGTCCCATCGCTGTAGCCCACTCGCACTGCCATCCCTATGATGGCAGAGCTCGAGCCAGTCAGTCAGTCATTGGCTCCTTACCCTGTCATCAATGTGAGTCAATGTGATTGGCTCATAGTGATCACGGGGTCAGGAGCCAATTAAATCGTCTCCTGACCGGATCAGGGAGCTCTGCCGCCATACCAACGGCAGAGCGAGTGGGATGCAGCGATGTGTGCGGCTTAGAGGATTGTAATCTACGCCCTGGCAGAGATAACGGGTGCAAAAAGGGCGTACATTTAACCACTTGAGGACCACAGTCTTTCTACCCTTTAAGGACCAGAGCCTTTTTTTCCATTCAGACCACTGCAGCTTTCACGGTTTATTGCTCGGTCATACAACCTACTATCTGAATGAATTTTACCTCCTTTTCTTGTCACTAATACAGCTTTCCTGCAGTATTCATGGCAGCATACGAATGGGTAGTCCTGCCCCCAACATACAGGTCTGTTAGCTATAAATTAAAGACTCTCCCCTTCCTCCTCGCTTTTTTATTTCCTGTCCACACTACAGGTCTGTCCCTTTCATGGGAATCATTTTTTCTTTTTTGCCCTTATTGTGGTGATATATTGAGGTGCTGATGATATTAGGGAGTACAGGAACATATCTCTGTCATTTTTCTGTCCGCTATATCTCACATGTGTATTCTGCTTTGAAGCGATGGTCATCTGGCTGTACTACATTTGCATCTAAAGGGGACTTCAGTGAATGGAGCTTGGGTAATCAGACAATGGCAGAAGTGAAGTGTGGAAGTCATTGACACTTAAAACATTTACACTTCTGTTGAGGAAGAGCCTCCTGTGTGTTAAACACTATTTCGTTGTGAGGAAATTAAATTATTGGTGGAGGTGCAAACTATATCCTTATCTTTGATCAGCTAGGAAATACTGTCAACATTGGGGTTGTCACCTGTAACGTGGACTAGGGAAGTCTTTTCATGTATGTGCTAAAATACACTTTAACCTAGGAAGTAATGTTGAGTAAGCCTTTTGATGTCTGGTAGGATACAATCTTACCTATTGAATTCTGCAATCTTCAAGAAGCTAAAACAGGAACCCTTTGACGTTTGCATATCACAGGAAGATTATGACAAGCGTTCGGTGATGTCACAAACGGGGAAATTGCATTAGTTCCTGGGGGCTGGACATTAAATGCCCCAGGTGACACTTCAGAGTATAAAAAGAAGAGCCAGATACCTAGAAAGAATCTTCTCTTGGAGGTAGCGCCTAAGCTAGGGATGATCGCGACTCCTGGTCGAAACGGCGTCCTCCCGTCAAACAACGTTCTAACCTAAGCTGGTAACGTTCTTTTTTCCCCCGTTTATTTTTACGCAAATATCCGTGTGTGTATTTTTGTAACTTGTATTATTGTAACTTTTATCTTGTAACATTTTTACTTTGTTTTTTTTTGTGATCGTTTGTATATATTAAGTTCTGCATTGTTCCACGTTTTCATGGAATATTAAATCATTATTTAATAAGCTTGACTTCTGCTGTACTAAACCGGTAACACTCATAGCCTAGAAGAGACTGAAGTGTAACCGTGTATAAGTTCATGCCTAATTGTACGCTTGAGCAACACTACCGTATGAGATTGTAATTGCATTGTGTGAATGGGGCACTTCTGCGCTCGACAGCCGAGTGGGAAGTCTAACAGTATCGTTCGGAACGACTGTTAGTGGTTTTGCTTCATTACAGTGTAAGATTGCAACTGTGTGTGTGTGCGTGGCGTTCTCGTTTTCGGCCTAAGCGCAAAGCTGACCCAAATACGAAAATGCGGAGTGCATGTTGAGCACTCGACAGCTGAGTGAACGTGTCTAGCAACGGCTAGTGGTGGCAGTGGGAAGTGTTTGAGGGGTCCCAGCCTTGTTTTTAGCTTAAATAAAGCTGTTCCGCGCTTGATCAGGTCAAACCCGCAGTCGGGAACCGTATACACAGGCGTGCCACGGGCCGGTTCCTGACACTTATCTAGCTGCCTTCTTGCAGCAGTCCAGGCAGGTTCAGCCTCTCCTGCTCTGAAGCCCCCCAGAATACCTAATTGTAGAGTAGTAGCAGTAGGGTATTGTACCGTGTTAGCCATCAGTAAAAGCAAGAAGTTTTATATCAGGATGATACCATTTATTGGCTAACTAAAATTAAATAAAAATAAGCAAGCTTTCGGCCTTGCAGCCTTCGTCTGGCTTATATCCTGTTAGTTTGCAAACTGGTGGTACAGACAGCTTATATACATGCAACATCAAAAGGGAAAACAGATATATTTTCAAGCATAAATGTCATTAAGATGCCTTAATTCACACAGTCCATCGACCTGGGGTTAGAGGTTGTAAGCTAAGATCAGGATCCTTGTTTACTCCCTGCTCACATACCTGGGAGTTGGACTGACACAGAGGTATCGTAAATTCTTAGTTCACAAGTTCAGCTATAATGGCTGAGAAAAGTTCAAATATCATCAGTCTCATACCAATATAGAAAGTTGTTGTCCTTATTCAAACCGTTCTGAACAGCTTTGAACCAATTTATAAATTTTGTTTCTGCTATTAAACGATCATTTGACGTTTTGAAGCCACCCTTCAGGGCAGTGACACGAAGATCATCCATGCTGTGTCCGTGTAGCAACTGGGAGTCCAGATTTGGTATCTTTAAAGAGAATCTGTATTGTAAAAATCGCACAAAAGTAAACATACCAGTGCGTTAGGGGACATCTCCTATTACCCTCTGTCACAATTTCGCCGCTCCTCGCCACATTAAAAGTGGTTAAAAACAGTTTTAAAAAGTTTGTTTATAAACAAACAAAATGGCCACCAAAACAGGAAGTAGGTTGATGTACTGTATGTCCACACATAGAAAATACAACCATACACAAGCAGGCTGTATACAGCCTTCCTTTTGAATGTCAAGAGATCATTTGTGTGTTTCTTTCTCCCTGCAGTTCTCATGCACTGAAGTTTCAGGCTGCTCTTTTTTCTCCTGCAAACAGCTTTGCCCTTGTCTATAATTCTTCAGTATGTGAAAGCCCAGCCAGCTCAGAGGACGATTTATCCAGCTTGTAAAAGATAAGAGAGAAGAGAGAAGCTGCTCTAATCTAAATAATACACAGGCAGTGTGCATAGAGGGGCCTGGAAGGGGGAATTCATAGCAGAACCACAACACTGAAGAACTTGGCAGCCTTCCAGACACAGGCTGACAAGTCTGACAAGGGAAAGATACATTGATTTATTACAGAGACTGTGATAGCAGAAAGTGCTGCAGTAAGCCAGAACACATTAGAATAGCTTTTGGAACTTGTAGGATGATAAAAAACAGGATGCAATTTTTGTTACGGAGTCTCTTTAATAGTGTGCCTGTGTCCATTCATACGTTTGCGCAGAGTTTGTCCAGTTTCTCCCACGTACATAACATTGGGGCATTTAGCACACATGATCAGATATACCAGATTGGTGGAACCACAGGAAAATGTACCTTGTACTCTGTACTCCTGTTGTGAACCTGGTATCGTTACCCTGTCAGTGGAGTAAATGTGTCTGCAGGTCCCACATATTTTTTGTTGGCAGGGTGATGTTCCGTTTTGTTAAGAACACTTTCATTAAACAAGGTTACAGTCCTCCTATGGCTGAGGCCCAAATTAGGAAAGCCAGCAACATCCCCAGGACTGAACTCCTGAAATATAAGCAAAACCAGAAAGGAGGAACGTGTCCCTTTGGTTGTCACCTACAACCCACACCTGGAAATCTTAAGGAGGATTGCTAAGGAACTACATCCCATTTTACACAAGGATCACAGACTGAGAACGATATTCCCTAAACCTCCACTCGTCATATCGGCAACCACACAATCTAAAACAGATGATTGTCAGGAGTTCTTTGAATAGGCCTCAACAAAACGGAACATCACCCTGCCGACAAAAAATATGTGGGACCTGCAGACACATTTACTCCACTGACAGGGTAACGATACCAGGTTCACAACAGGAGTACAGAGTACAAGGTACATTTTCCTGTGGTTCCACCAATCTGGTATATCTGATCATGTGTGCTAAATGCCCCAATGTTATGTACGTGGGAGAAACTGGACAAACTCTGCGCAAACATATGAATGGACACAGGCACACTATTAAAGATACCAAATCTGGACTCCCAGTTGCTACACACTTTCGGTCCAACGGACACAGCATGGATGATCTTCGTGTCACTGCCCTGAAGGGTGGCTTCAAAACGTCAAATGATTGTTTAATAGCAGAAACAAAATTTATAAATTGGTTCAAAGATGTGCAGAACGGTTTGAATAAAGGACAACAACTTTCTATATTGGTATGAGACTGATGATATTTGAACTTTTCTCAGCCATTATAGCTGAACTTGTGAACTAAGAATTTACGATACCTCTATGTCAGTCCAACTCCCAGGTATGTGAGCAGGGAGTAAACAAGGATCCTGATCTTAGCTTACAACCTCTAACCCCAGGTCGATGGTCTGTGTGAATTAAGGCATCTTAATGACATGTATTTATGCTTGAAAAAATATCTGTTTTCCCTTTTGATGTTGCATGTATATAAGCTGTCTGTACCACCAGTTTGCAAACTAACAGGATATAAGCCAGACGAAGGCTGCAAGGTCGAAAGCTTGCTTATTTTTATTCATTTTTAGTTAGCCAATAAATGGTATCATCTTGATATAAAACTTCTTAATTGTAGAGTGCCTGTGGGGGACCCCTGTGCTGGGGGGGGGGGGGGGGGGGGGGGTAGTGTGAGCTCTGTCTCCACATGCAATTATTTGCTTCCAAACATTTGTTTTACCTGGGCTCTGATGGCTGTGCAGGCAGGGAGCTGTGTCCTTCTGCACTATGATTTGCAGTTTCAGCTTTCTTCCTGAGCTCTACAGGCAGGAAGTGATGCAGGGCTGCCCTCCAGGAAGTGTAACATGATGAAGATTTTCTCTTCCAAGCTGGATTCTAGTTGGGAGGATGTTCTGTTGCTCTGTCGCTTGCTCTCTGCTGCTACTGGAAACAGGTAACATGACATGCATAATGCTTTGGGGATGTTTAGCTTGTTTTTTTTTTTTGCCTGCTTCCTCTCAGGCATGTTTCTATCATTATTTTGCAATGCTGCTGTCTGTGGAAACGTGCTTATATTGGCTGGAATGTCAGTTTGTTTTGCAGATGTTGGTTTTGCCTGGAGGTAATTTACTTTTGCCTGCACACATCTATGCTCAATGGTTTCTCTGCAGCTGTTAGTTGCTGAGACATGGAGTCAGAGGCCCTGGAATATAGCCAGCATTTGTCGGATGGATAAGGGTGTGATTATGTCACACATGTTTAGGTATTTGTTTCTTTTTAAAAGAGTGCATCAATATAGCAAAAGTAATTGCTTTGCTTTGTCTCTGCAGCTCCTCTACTTCTAGAGAGAGCAAAGACAAATCCTACAATAATGCAGATGATTCATGCTCTGGGTCCAAATCAACCAGCAAGACTAAACATATTAACCTCCCTGACAAAAATACCTGCTGGGCTTGTGGAGACTATGCATTACCTGACAAACTTGTGTGCGCAAATTGCTTGTATTCATTACCTATTTATGAAGAGGAGGAATTGCCTGACATTCAGACTATTGTTAAACAAGCTGTTCAGGAATTCCTGAAGGGCCCTTTTCCATAAGCGGCGATTACGATGCTGAATCACAAAATTGCAAACCAGTATTGATTTTTAAATCACTAGGGTTTGCCTAATAACATAGTAATCGCAGTAAGTAATTTCCACTACCGCAATTCGTTATTTACTTAAACGCAATCGCGCTGCAGATCGATTTTTGCCGCAATTTTGCTATGCAGTGCATTGCATACCAAAATCGCAATCTCCGGGAAAAGTTTGAAAAGATGAGTGGTCAAAACGGGATAAAAAGCCACAACTTGCAAGTAGATTCTCTAAATTGTACCCTTTGGAAGGAGAACTTCCTGCAAACTTGGAGTCACCACCTACAGTGGATGCATCTTTAGTCACATTTGCCAGACATGCAATGCTTCCACTAGAGGATTCTGTATCTTTTAAGGATGCATTAGAAAGAAATATGGATATTGATTTAAAGAGAGCTTAGTCCACTATAGGTTCAGCTTGCAAACGTGGCGCTGCGCTAACGTCCATAGATAAGGCTCTAAAGTCATGGACAGATAATATTGAGACTGGTATAAGGGAAGAATACAATAAAGATATTCTCATTGCTGCACTAGAAAAGTTCAGATTGGCAGCAGATTTCATAGGTAAAGCCGTTATCGATGTGGCGTGGTGCACATTCAGATCTATGTTACACACTGTTACAGATAAAAGGGGCTATGTGGTTGAGACATTGGTCAGCCAACAGTAACTCCAAGGTTACATGGTGCAAGATTCCATTTGATGGAAAACACTTGGCAGGGTGGAAATCTAGGTCAATCTGTTGAGATTGCTTATCATTTTGCATTGTCCCTAATAGAAATCTGATGGCGCAAAAAAAAAAAAAAAAAATGCCATCAGATCGATTTTCAATAGATTTCAAACTGAAATCTATTGGAATTCTAATCCTAGTAAAAAATGTTCCTAAACACATCAGATAGATAAGAAATCTATCTGATGATCGATCTGCTGCTAATCTAACGAGTGTATGGCCACCTTTATTCGGAGAAGTCATGGATACAGCTATTTCCAGGGTCACTGGTGGTAAAAGTGGTCTGATACCTCAGGACAGAAGGGTTAAAAGACAACAGGGAACATCAGATAGAAGGTCATTTTCGTTACATATATCGGAAATTTCTGCACTGACTGATATAAGATGGGCCGCACATCCACTAATCATACAATTCTTTAGAGCAGTTAATAAGATAAGACCTCCAAAGAGGAATACTATTTTTTTTTTTTAATGGGAACTACCCCTGGTGCTTAAAGCTTTAACTAAAAAAACAAAACAAAAAGAAAAACATTCAAAACTGTACATGAATGTACTTTGCTGGATCTCACATACAAAGGGTTAATTTTTGTAGCTGTAGTATCGGCTAGAGGAGTATCCGAAATACAGGCTCTAGGATATAAAAGTCCTTATCTTACACTGTTTGCCAGGGCAGTATAGGAACCCCACAAATGACCCCATTTTAGAAAGAAGACACCCCAAGGTATTCTGTTAGGAGTATGGTGAGTTCATAGAAGATTTTATTTTTTGTCACAAGTTAGCGGAAATAGATTTTTACTTTTTTTTTTCACAAAGTGTCATTTTCCGCTAACTTGTGACAAAAAATAAAATCTTCTATGAACTCACCATACTCCTAACAGAATACCTTGGGGTGTCTTCGTTCTAAAATGGGGTAATTTGTTGGGTTCCTATACTGCCCTGGCATTTTAGGGGCCCTAAAGCGTGAGGAGTAGTCTAGAAACCAAATGCTTCAAAATGACCTGTAAAATCCTAAAGGTACTCATTGGACTTTGGGCCCCTTAGCGCACCTAGGCTGCAAAAAAAGTGTCACAAATGTGATATCCCCATACTCAGGAGAAGTAGAATGTGTTTTGTAGTGTATTTTTACATATACCCATGCTGGGTGGGAGAAATATCTCTGTAAATAACAATTTTTTGATTTTTTTTTTTACACACAGTTGTCCATTTACAGAGATATTTCTCCCACCCAGCATGGGTATGTGTAAAAATACACCTCAAAACACATTATACTTCTTCTCCTGAGTATGGCGATACCACATGTGTGGCACTTTTTTGCAGCCTAGGTGCGCTAAGGGGCCCAAAGTCCAATGAGTACCTTTAGGATTTCACAGTGCATTTTGAAGCATTTGGTTTCTAGACTGCTCCTCACGCTTTAGGGCCCCTTAAATGCCATGGCAGTATAGGAACCCCATAAGTGACCCCATTTTAGAAAGAAGACACCCCAAGGTATTCCGTTAGTTGTATGGTGAGTTCATAGAAGATTTTATTTTTTGTCACACGTTAGCGGAAATTGACTTTTATTGTTTTTTTTTTCCACAAAGAGTCATTTTCCACTAACTTGTGACAAAAAATAAAATCTTCTATGAACTCACCATACAACTAACGGAATACCTTGGGGTGTCTTCTTTCTAAAATGGGGTCACTTATGGGGTTCCTATACTGCCATGGCATTTTAGGGGCCCTAAAGCGTGAGGAGTAGTCTAGAAACCAAATGCCTAAAAATGACCTGTGAATAGGACGTTGGGCCCCTTAGCGCACCTAGACTGCAAAAAAGTGTCACTTGTGTGGTATCGCCGTACTCAGGAGAAGTAGTATAATGTGTTTTGGGGTGTATTTTTACACATACCCATGCTGGGTGGGAGAAATCTCTCTGTAAATGGACAATTGTATGTAAAAAATAAATAAAAAAAAATTGTCATTTACAGAGATATTTCTCCCACCCAGCATGGGTATGTGTAAAAATACACCCCAAAACACATTATACTACTTCTTCTGAGTACGGCGATACCACATGTGTGACACTTTTTTGCAGCTTAGGTGCGCTAAGGGTCCCAACGTCCTATTCACAGGTCATTTTGAGGCATTTGGTTTCTAGACTACTAACGGTTTAGGGCCCCTAAAATGCCAGGACAGTATAGGAACCCCACAAGTGACCCCATATTAGAAAGAAGACACCCCAAGGTATACTGTTAGGAGTATGGTGAGTTCATAGAAGATTTTATTTTTTGTCGCATGTTAGCGGAAATTTTTATTTTTTACAAAGTGTCATTTATACACTAACTTGTGACAAAAAATAAAATCTTCTATGAACTCATTATACACCTAACGGAATACCTTGGGGGGTCTTCTTTCTAAAATGGGGCAGATTAGGGCCTGATCTGATGGATAGGAGTGCTGGGGGGGGGGGGGGTGACAGGAGGTGATTGATGGGTGTCTCAAGGTGTGATTAGAGGGGGGATAATATGCAAGCAATGCACTGGCGAGTTGATCAGAGGGGGTCTGGGGGGCTATCTGAGGGTGTGGGCAGGTGATTGGTTGCCCGCAAGGGGCAGATTAGGGTCTGATCTGATGGGTAGCAGTGACAGGGGGTGATTGATGGGTGATAAGTGGGTGATTAGAGGGAAGAACAGATGTAAACAATGCACTTTGGTGGTGATATGACGGTGGGTCTGCGGCAATCTGATAGTGTGGGGGTGATCAGATGCCCGCAAGAGGCAGGTTAGGGTCTGATCAGATGGGTGGCAGTGAAAGGTGGTGACAGGATGATTGATGGGTTATTGACAGGGGAGAATAGATGTATACAGTACACAGGGGGCGTCTGGGGTGGATCTGAGGGTAGGGGGGGGGGTGATCAGGAGCCCCCAGAGGGCAGTTAGGGGCCTAATCTGTAAAATAGCGCTGACAGATATTGACAGGGAGTGATTCATGGGTAATTAGGGGGTGATTAGAGGGAAGAACAGATGTGAACAATGCACTTTGGTGGTGATATGACGGTGTGTCTGCGGGCGATCTGAGGGTGTGGACGGGTGTTTGGGTGCCCGCAGGGGGCAGTTTAGGGTCCGATCTCTGATAGGTGGCAGTGACGGGGTGATTGATAGGTGACCATTGGGTGATTATAGGGGAGGATAGATGTATACAGTACACAGGGGGGGGGGGGGGAGGTCTGGGGAGGATCTAAGGGGTGGGGTTGATCAGGAGCCCCCAGGGGGCAGATTAGGAGCTAATCAAAAAATAGCGCTGACAGGGATTGATGGGTGATTAGGGGGGTGATTGGGTGCAAACAGGGGGGTGGGGGGGTCTGAGGTGTGCTGTGGGCGATCAGAGGGCAGGGGGGGGGGGTAGATCAGTGTGTCTGGTGCAGACATGGAGGGCTGCAGCCTGCCCTGGTGGTCCCTCGATCACTGGGACCACCAGGGCAGGAGGCAGCCAGTAGAATACACTTTGTATACATTACAAAGTGTATTATACACTTTGTATGCGGCGATCGAGCGGGTAACATCCCGCCGGCGCTTACTACCGGACGGCGGGATGACGTCGCGGGTGGGTGGAGCCTGTTGCCAGGGGCAGCGTGTGTCACCAGTGACGCGATCGCAGCCCCTACGAGCCGAAAGGAACCGCCGCCGTTCGGCGTATTGCGGTCCTTTCGGCGTCCACTTTGCCGCCTCCCATCGGCTGTGGGCGGTCGGCAAGTAGTTAAATCAGTGAGGTCTGCATGTGGTAAAAGTTGCTCCTTTATGTATTTGCCTGAGAGAGCAGGCTGTAGAGCCGCGAAACGCGTTGCAGCAATTTTTTGGTATAAGAAATATGCAATTGTTCTTAACTGATTCAAATCTTTTGAGTCTTCCATGGGGAGATAATAAGACCACTACACCGCCCCCCCCCCCCTTTTTTTCCCATATATTTTATACTATACTGGTGCCTCTGTTTCCACAACATAAGTCTATCCACCCTGATGGAAGGGTTTTTGCCTGTCTTTCTACGGAGCACGACATTTAGCCTCTGTGGGGACAGGATATTTTTCCCACCTGCCTATACAGTGGTTGCATTGGAGATAAAGTATCCTTGTGAGTTGTTTCTCATACTATACACAATACATCCTATTCTAAACATATTGCACTATAGTGGGCTCTCAATTGTCTCCCCACTTTTTTTGTTCCTATCAGCATAGTGAGAAAGTAAGAGGGCCATAAAATACCCAGATAAAAAAAAAGAAAAGGGAAATATGAAGAAAATGAGCCAGAGAAAAAAAACAGTGCTCCAGAGGGCTGGACGTTGTAGTATGCATATTTGTTTTGACACAGGTAGCATGTTTTCAGCTAAGTGGCTGCATTTTGTTATCCATGTGCAAAACCCAGGTGATACGTAACCCATATGGTAAATCTGTTTCTTGTGCAAAGCCTAACTTTCCTGCATCTCCTTTTCTCATGTAAAACATGCAGCCAGCTATCAATTTCCAGAACTGACAGTAATCTAAAACTGCTATTCTTGGCATCCTAGGCAATATAATCCTGTATACTTTCTTTGGAGTAATTTTGCTGTTTACAAAAAAGGTAGTGCTGGTAGGTATTGTAAGCTGATCTTGCAAAACAAATTTTTATTTCAAAACACTGTTTAAATGTACACTTACATTGCTAATTTGCATAATAAAATTATTCAAAATAAGACCTTCTCATTTATGTATTCTATTCATTTCACAAAAGTGCCCTTCAATAAAAAATGGTGCCAGCACACATAAAAAAGGAAGGAAACAAAATAATGGAAACTCCAAGTCCAATAAAATTTCCACCTCAAATACTTCCATTTTACATTCAGTAATTGTTGTGTTGCGTTCCCTGTCACAGCAATGGATCGGGTAACCAGCACCTCTTAGTACTCAGGGATCGCGGAAGGTGAGTTTGTATCTACGCTAATCCCCCTCACCACTCCGCCCCCCTCCTTCCGCTCAATCTGGCGCCCCGGCGATTGCACTGGGACCCTACTAAGCAGGGGCCCTTGGTCTATGCCCGAGTGCCTTAATGGTCTGTCTGTCCGGGAATGGGTCCCATATAAAGTATTGGTATAGACCTCCATTTGTAATGAGAATGGTGTCAGAAAATACTGTTTATTGCACTGTCCCCGATAAAGATGCTTGAAAGTACTTAGTCTTTACAGCAGATACAAATAATTTGCAAGAAGACCTGTTGCGAGCATCTTTATCAGGGACAGTGCAATATGCACACACCATTATCATCACAAAGTGAGGTTTATACTTACACTTTATATGGTATTTTGAGTCTTCTGGTAAAGCATGGTGGCGGTGGCATAGTGGTTAGCACTCTTACCTTGCAACGCTGGGGCCTGGTTCGAATCCCAGCCAGGTCAACGTGGGTGTCTGTGTGGGTTTTCTCCGGGCACTCCAGTTTCCTCCCACATCCCCAAAACATACAGATAAGTTAATTTACTGGAAATCACATTTATGCATAGTTTGGTGCAGTTTGTATTCTTAGGTGAGTTTTCTCTGGGTGCCCTTACAATAAGAGAAACAATACTGGTAACTTAAAATGGCAATGAACAATGCATATTCTACTCCATAATGTAGTGCTGGTGCAGGAAGGAGGCAGTGTTCATATTTTATACTTACCCAGATGATGTTCTTTTTCGTGTAAGCTGTACTACATGGCTACACAGCTACTTCTCTGGCAAAGTCCTATGGTCATGTGCTCAGCACCCCCCCTTTTCCCTTGCATTAATCTCCAAGCCCTCAGACTAGTGTAGAAGGTTGTGTGGAAGTACTTGAGCAATGTGGCATTACATAACACGACATCACTGCATGCATGCAACGAAGGAGATAATCGCCCAAAGGAATTGGACAATAAGTGGCCTGTGTGAAAGTAACAGGAGGAAGAGACGGCCAGTGATTTTCACTTGGGCCTTACTGAAAGTGCAGCAACACTGGTACAGTCCACTTTAATTTTCACCATCATCCCCACAGAAACTTCATAGGAACTATGGAATACGAAATCGCAGATATTGGTAACTTTAATCTAGGAGCGCACTTAAGTGCGTTTGTGTGGGTTTCCAGATGTTAATGATGATTTAAAATGACAACTCATTTTAATTAATAAGCTTGCTCACATTTAAATACGTTGATTACATGCTGGAAAAATCTACCTACTTGCAGGCTTCTTCCAGACACCATGGGCCATATGCAATTCACTTTGTCTCCTGAGTTTTTTCCAAGGTGAAACATTTTCATTTTCTCTTTAAAATATTTTTTCTGAATTTTGTAATTAAAAAAAAAGTACCAAAAGTAGTAGAAAAATGTACTATCAAAATAATGTTATGTTTTTTATTGCTTGCTGGTGGCTTAAAAGGGATTTTATGACAAGGTATGAAAATGTCAACTTGAAGAAAGCTAAGGAGAAAAAGTGAATTGCATATGGGCCCATGTGTGTTTTACTGTTTTATTACATAGCATCTGAGAAAAGTTGTGGATGTTTTTGGTAGTAAAAACATATATAGTGTGCCGAAAATGTATTGGAACAAAATATTCTTGTTCTTGCATACCTCAAGTATGCTCCCGCCCTTAGGGCTGGGACTCACTAGTGCATTTTTGGTAGTGTTTTGAGATCGCCGGCGATTCCAAAAGACGCTTTGCTAGTGTATCTAACTGGGGCTGAACCCACTAGTGCGATTGTGATTAGGGTTAATCATAAGCTCAAGATGCCAAGTATAGAAGCACTGCAAAATCAATTTGAAAAGCGACTTTGCAGCGATTTGGGGGGCGAGCAATTGTACATTGAAATAAAGTTATTTATACATACCACATGTCCCAATGTCTGGACTTTGCACATATCTTTGGTTACCTTAGCTCTTAAAGAGGAACTTCAGCCTAAACAAACATACTGTCATTAAGTTACATTAATTAAAATAGATAGGATGGGTAAGAGATTATATTACCTGTTTTAAAAGAACAAGCAAATGTTTGATTTCATGGGGGCAGCCTTCTTTTTGGTTGAAAGGAGGTGACAGGGAGCATGAGACACAATTCCAACTGTCCTGTGCCCTGATCACCCCTCCCAGCTGCGTGCGCTAGGCAACAAGAACACCACCACCAGAAATCCTGCCATGCTTTGCACAGCATCAAAAGAAAAATGCCCGGGCAGCTTTCTTTGATGGGCGGAGCTTAGCTTTTGTGCAGCTATAAATGAGGCTTGTGTAAGAAAAACAAAGTTCTGATGCCGTGAAACTGTTAAAGAAACCCCAAACCTTTTCAGTGCTGCTGAGTAGATTTTTAGTCTGGAGGTTCACTTTAACCACTTCGCGTCCCTGGGCTTTTCCCCCTAAAAATTCCAAGCAATTTTCAACATTTCACACACTTCCCATTCATTAGCCAATAACTTTATCAGCCCTTATCACACATAAATGATCTATACCTTGTTTTTCCCCACCAACGAGGCTTTCTTTGGGTGGTACATTTTGCTAAGAATTTTTATTTTGCATGCATTTTAAAAGGAATAAGGAGAATAAAAAAATGAAAAAGTCATTATTTATCAGTTTTCAACACTTACAGTTTGAAAATAAAAAGTTTTACTGTAGATCAAACCCACACATTTTATTTGCCCATGTGTCCTGTTTATTTCAACAATTAATTTATGTTCCTAGTACAATGTATGGCAACAATATATTACTTGTAAATAAAGGTGTATTTTTAAAAATTTTTTGCATTGCACTTTATCAGTAATCACAAGCTGTATTTGCCGAAATAACTGTAATATACGCTGAAGGCATACATATATTAAAAAAAACTAAGCCCATTTATTAGCTCCCAACCCCGTAGTTAGCCAGATGTGCCCCTCCATAGATAGCCACTTGTGCCCCTTTACTCCCCCACCCCCCATGGATAGCCAGGTGTGCCCCTTTTATCTCCCCCAGTATAGATAGCCAGATGTGCCCATTATTAGCCCCTCCCCTATATAAAAAGGCCAGATGTGCCCCTCTGTTAGCCAGATATGCCCCTTTATACCCCACCCCCATTGTCAGCTAGGTTTCCCCTTTGTTCTCCCCCCTCCAATAGACAGCCAGATGTACCTATCTATTCCCCCCACCCCCTATGGATAGCCAGGTGTGCCCCTTTAACCCCCCCAGTATAGCCAAATGTGCCTCTATTAGCCCCGTCCCATATAAAATGCTACGTGTCCTTTTGACCCCACCCCCCCAAAAAAATTGCCAGATGGGCTGCTCAATCCCCCCATAGATACCCAGATGTGCAGCATTATTCCCCCCTCCCCATAGATAGCCAGACCATTTGCGCCCTCCCCATAGATAGCAAAGTGTGCCTCGGCCCCCTCCCCTGCCCTATAGATAGCCATGCGCCGCCGCCACCCCCCCCCCCCCCCCCCAGATAGCCGTGTGTGGTGAAATGCTGACACCCCCCTCTTCTTCCCCCATGCTGCAATGCAGGATCAGCATGAAAACCATACCTCACCTCGTTCCAGCACGATCAGCCTCCCCTCCGTGCATGACCGCTGCCTGTGTCTTAATGCCGAACGGATCGGGTCCCGGCTTGATGACGTCATCAAGCCGGGACCCGATCCGTTCGGCATAATGACACAGGCAGCGGTGATGCACGGATGGGAGGCTGATCGCACGCTGGAACGAGGTGAGGTATGTTGTTTTCATGCTTATCCTGCATTGCAGCATGGGGGAAGAAGGGGGGGGATGCTGAAATAAACGGGATCGAGCAGGGGGTGGGAAGATCGGACCCCCGGGAGGGAATCCTTAGTTAGTGTAGTTAGAGGGAGGGGGGTAAATGAGCCCAGGCGCGTGCCAGCACGCACGCTGTGCTCATTAAAGTTAAGTGACTTATAATCACATCGTGTGGCTTTCGTGAGCCACTTACGACGTGATTATACTGTAGTTAGGATGTGAACTGGTTAAAGATACATTTCTCTGCACTCTTTATTGCACCTTATACTTCCTACCTCACGTTGGTTTATAATCTGCACTAGTACTTTTTCTAGGCGTTTTATCATCTGGTATTATCATTCTCGGCATCTACCCCTTATTGCACCTTCACCTTTTTATTCCTACTCTTGTCCATATTGCGGCAGATTGGTTTTGATTTATATTTTTTGGGGGGATTGAGTTATTTAGATACAAATATATGCATCTTTTGTGATATTACCATTTACGCACCAGTGCTTTCATTGTTATTTTTAATGGTGTTTTAATGCTGACCTTGTTATATGGTATACCAATAAAGCTCATTTGTTTATTTACTTGTGTGGTGCGGTACTATGGGATCTACTGCCCTTCTCTGGTTTCTTATTTATCAAATAGATCACTGTCAGTTCACAACTGATCAGAGAAGGATCTATCACTGCCACACACTAGGCATAGATTTTTTTTTTAATAGATTTCAGCATGGAATCTACAGCATTAAAATCAAACTGCAGTGTAGCACTGTTCAATGTGGTGCAAGACTATAAGGCGTCCACCTACCAACACTCCCAACCCACTGCTAATTATTCAATATCTTCCATTTAGCGCAATTGACCAATTCAATTAATTTGGGCCGAAAATCAATTGGACGATTGATAGGGCTGCCTGCAGCATTGATTTCTAGTAGATTCGATCAATGATCCTATCTGCCAGATATCGATGGGGGAAAAAAAATGATATGTTAATGGCCATCTGCCATCTGTATCTTTCTAGAATAACAATCTCAGAAAATCTGTATGGGGAAGATCTACAAATCTTATGTCATGAATTCTCTCCTTACCCATTTGATTCTTACCTCAGTAACTACATTTCAGTAGTTTCTGTGATTTAAAAAGCGTAAACACAGTTTGACAATAAATGGCTTCAGCCAACCACCAATCATGAGTGAAAGAAAAGTTTTTGTGTTATTGTTCATATTCTATGAAGAATGGTTAAGAAATCATAAATTCTGCCAGGGAATAAAAAATTATGAGCAGAATTGTAGTTCCGAAAAGCTACTCATCCCAGTGGTCCGAATAGCTTCACCGGAGGAAAGCACTGGAACTATTCGCTGGACAAAAAGTAAAGTAAAGGCTCTATAAAATTCAGAGCCTTCACTAAGGCACCTGAAGTGAGTTTTCACAATGTAAATTGAGGACTTGCTGGGGTGTCTGCATTCTGAGAAATATAGTCATCAGTTTGTATGAACATCTTCTGATTGCATAATATCACATTGCAGTTTCAATCATTCATTTTTATACAGCACTGAAATCCTACTAAGGGATGGGACAGGTTTCCATTGTGCCACACTACAGCTGCATTTATGCAAGAATAACAACCTAGTCCTCAATGCTGCAAAGACTGTTGAGCTGACTGTTGATTTCAGGAGGAACCCTCCCACTCTCCCACCAGTCTACATAGGCGACAATGAAGTCTCCAGAGTAGCATCAGTCTGGTTCCTTGGCACAACTTTATCCACCGACCTAAGATGGGGGCAGAACACCACCAAAATTCAGAAGGCACAACAAAGGCTATTTTTCCTGCGCCAACTTAAAAAATTTGGAATGCCTCGGGAGCTGCTGACCAGTTTCTACACTGCCACCACGGAGTCTATACTCTGCTCTTCAGTAATCGTCTGGTATGCCGGCGCAACGGCCAGCGACAGACAGACTGCAAAGAGTCATTAGTGAGTCAGAGAGGATCATTGGATCGCCCCTACCACCTCTGGATCTCCTCCACACGGCTAGGATGAGGAAGAGGGCCACCAGGATCTACTGCGACCCCTCCCACCCTGGCAGCCGCTTCTTTGAGCCTCTCCCATCTGGCCGGCGCTTCCGAACCATCCAATCCAAGACCACCAGGCGCAGGAACTCCTTTCCCCAGGCTGTTCTACTGCTCAACAACACTGACGCCTGACTATTTCCTCCTAGCCCGCAATCAGCATGCTTGCCCCAGGTGCTGCACTCCGGCCTTAATGTCTGCATCCAACTCTCACTAGCACAATGATCCATGATGTCATCGTACCTGTTAAGGCTGCTTGGACTCTGTCAAGGTTATCTTACTAACGCAGCAGCATGTATAATGGTAGAAATTGCAGACGTATAATGTAAAATGTACTGTAAGCCTTTTAGTTTAGTCTGTGTATTTGTTTTTGTACTCGTAACCATATAAGTAAGATAGACAACTGTCAAAGTGCATTTTGCCTTTGCCATGTATACCACAAGCAATTCCGAGTACGGTACCCCCGCACTTGGCGAATAAATCCATCTTGTATCTTGTTTATACATTCAGCACAAGGACTGCATAAGGAATAGAATCACAACTTCACTCAGTTGTGGAATGGAGTGTGGATCTGTATGAATAAATTCCTACAAGCAACAGAAAGGATACTTTCCTAAGACTACGTTCACAGTGGCCACTGTGCTCCCTGTAACGGAAGGAATGCAATGAATCGGAAGAGCAATGTACGTAGCTTTAGAGTTTACCATATAGAATATATGAATTGGCTTTAAAAACTATGAAGATTCCTATCATGCATATTAATGACAACACATAAGAAAAGACAAATTACCATTCTTTTATTTATACAAAAGCTGAATAGCGAACCTCTAAAATATATTCTGGTATAACATTTTGGACATCATCTTTGTATTTTCTTTTATTTATAAATGTAATATGCTACATGAGCTTATACCTATATTGTACGTTAAACTTATACCATAAGAATATTCTTTATACAATTTTCTTTTACCTATAGACAATGTTTTTGAAGGAAGGATGAACTACAGACAAATATTAAACACTCAGGTTCAGTTTCATTAAAACATAATTAAATATATTGTTTTTAACCACTTCATGCCATAGGTTGAAGGGTTAAATTGTGTGCACACATGCACTTCAGTAGAATGGACAGTTATCTAAATGTCCTATTTACAGTCGGAGCACAGTTGTGACTGCACTCAGATCTGACTTCATAGGGGAGGGACGTCTATCTAGTGCCAGTACTGAGCTCTAACAACCGCCCGCCTGGTTGTTAGCCCTGTCAGTTGCCCATGTGAAAGGGGCCTAAAAGTTTCTCCATCTCACCTATAGTGTTATCTTTGAAGGGTCACATTTATCCAGGTCACGATGTAGCTTCAACATGCACACCTTTGTTTTGCAGTTCAATTAAGCAGATTTTACATCAGACTGTCCTGGGTGCCGTTTAGAATAGTCTTAAAAATGTACATACATGATCTTCAAGTTTTCTTGTATGTACCTGTGGCTTCTTCCAGCCCTAGGAAACGGGGACACGAGACTATGGGGGGCTGAGGGAAGCCTTAGGTAAGTAAAAGACAACTTTTGCTCGTGTCTAATGTTTACATGATACTGAAAATAAAAATATACAAGACCAGCTTAGGGGAAAACAAAACCATTGGCCCTTTGGAAAGAGTGATGGAGAAGGAGTGCTGAAAAAAGTGGGTGATGCCACAAGTGTTAGATATAGCGTGGAAAAATTCCAGTGACTTATTTTTTCAGTGCTCACCAGTGTTTTTCCAGCTTTTCAGAACCCTATTGAGTCTAAAACACCACCAGAATGTTCTACAGAGTTCTAGTTTAATCCATGGTATGTCCTCAGGTTTGTAGTACCTGCTAACCACTAGTGGAGGCAGGACTCACATCTGACAGATTATTGCCACCTATGACTTCCGGCAGAGATTGGGAGCCATTAACAATGGGAGGGGGGGGGGGGGGGAATGATTATTTGATCAGTTTGCCCACTTACAAAGAAATGAACAGTCTTAATTTCATGGTACAGTAGTTTCACTGTAATGGTGAGACATAATTTCAACCAAAAATCCAGAAACAACACTTTACATGAAAGTTATAAACTGATTTATAGGTCACTGAGTGAAAGAAGTATTTGATCCCCAAGCAAAACCTGACTCAGCGTTATTAAACCTATGCTGGCCGGCACAGCAGTAAAACATATTTACAAATCTTTTAGGTTTCTTGGCAATGTGAAGCTTCAGCTCCCTTCACAAATTTTCTATAGGACTGAGAATTTGGAGACAGCCAGGCCGATCTGTGACCTCAATGTGCTTCTTCTTAGTTCCCTTGGAACACTGTACGTTTTGGGTCATTGTCAAGATCCATCTTCATTGTTTTGCCTGAGGGAAGAAGATTCTCATCCCAAACTTTTGGCCGCTCAATGCAGTGTGTCCTGCAGTTGTCCCATACCCTTAGAAGAAAAACAGCAGCAAAATGTTTCCACTTCCATGCTTGACTGTGCGGATGGGGTTCTTTGAGTTATATTCAGTATGTTCCTTCCTCTAAACATGTTTGTTCAATGTAGAGAAGGGTCCAAAGGACACAGTGAGGCCTGGTGCACACCAAAACCCGCTAGCAGATCCGCAAAATGCTAGCAGATTTTGAAACGCTTTTTCTTATTTTTCTGTAGCGTTTCAGCTAGCAGTTTGCGGTTTTGTCTCCCGGTTTTGGTGTAGTAGATTTCATATATTGTTACAGTAAAGCTGTTACTGAACAGCTTCTGTAACAAAAACGCCGGCAAAACCGCTTTGAACAGGCGTTTTTCCTATACTTAACATTGAGGCAGAAACGCACCCGCAATCTGGTGTGAACCACCCCATTGAGATACATTGACCAAGCGGATCCGCAGCCGCAAGCGGCTGCAGAAACGCTGAAAAAGCAGCTCGGTGTGCACCAGCCCTTAGATGGGATTGGATATACCAAACCTAATGTGACCATACTAGGAAATTGATTCCCAGACAGAAAAAGGTGTCCCCCCTCAATTAGAAAACACTGCATACAGAATCATCTGAGTCTAAAAAAAAAAATCTAAGTTTCTGATAAAACAATACCCAATAATAAAGTAAGAAAATAGTAAATAAATGTATGTCTATATTACAAAACAAAAGATGCCCCCTTCTAATATTAAAATTTAAGATCACCCTGCTAAGACAACCTCCTAGGTTGCACTGTATTTATTTACAGTGGGTTGCAAAAGTATTCAGCCCCCTTTAAGTTTTCCACATTTTGTCATATTACTGCCACAAACATGAATCAATTTTATTGGGATTCCACATGAAAGACCAACACAAAGTGGTGTACACGTGAGAAGTGTAACGAAAATCATACATGATTCCAAACATTTTTTACAAATAAATAACTGCAAAGTGGTGTGTGCATAATTATTCGGCCCCCTTTGATCTGAGTGCAGTCAGTTGCCTATAGACATTGCCTGATGAGTGCTAATGACTAAATAGAGTGCACCTGTGTGTAATCTAATGTCAGTACAAATACAGCTGCTCTGTGAGGGCCTCAGAGGTTGTCTAAGAGAATATTGGGAGCAACAATACCGTGAAGTCCAAAGAACACACAAGACAGGTCAGGGATCAAGTTATTGAGACATTTAAAGCAGGTTTAGGCTACAAAAAGATTTCCAAAGCCTTGAACATCCCACGGAGCACTGTTCAAGCGATCATTCAAATGGAAGCGGTATGGCACAACTGTACACCTACCAAGACAAGGCCATCCACCTAAACTCACAGGCCGAACAAGGAGAGCGCTGATCAGAAATGCAGTCAAGAGGCCCATGGTGACTCTGGACGAGCTGCAGAGATCTACAGCTCAGGTGGGAGACTCTGTCCATTGGACAACTATCAGTCATGCACTGTACAAAGTTGGCCTTTATGAAAGAGTGGCAAGAAGAAAGGCATTGTTAACAGAAAGCATAAGAAGTCCCGTTTGCAGTTTGCCACAAGCCATGTGGGGGACACAGCAACCATGTGGAAGAAGGTGCTCTAGTCAGATGAGACCAAAATTGAACTTTTTGGCCAAAATGCAAAACGCTATGTGTGGCAGAAAACTAACACTGCACATCACTCTGAACACACCATCCCCACTGTCAAATATGGTGGTGGCAGCATCATGCTCGGGAGGTGCATCTCTTCAGCAGGGACAGGGAAGCTGGTCAGAGTTGATGGGAAGATGGATGGAGCCAAATACAGGGCAAACTTGGAAGAAAACCTCTTGGAGACTGCAAAAGGCGTGAGACTGGGGCAGAGGTTCACCTTCCAGCAGGACAATGACCCTAAACATAAAGCCAGGGCAACAATGGAATGATTTAAAACAAAACATATCTATGTGTTAGAATGGCCCAGTCAAAGTCCAGATCTAAATCCAATCAAGAATCTGTGGCAAGATATGAAAACTGCTGTTCACAAACGCTGTCCATCTAATCTGACTGAGCTGGAGCGGTTTTGCAAAGAAGAATGGGCAAGGATTTCAGTCTCTAGATGTGCAAAGCTGGTAGAGACATACCCTAAAAGACTGGCAGCTGTAATTGCAGAAAAAGGTGGTTCTACAAAGTATTGACTCAGGGGGCCGAATAATTACGCACACCCCACTTTGCAGTTATTTATTTGTAAAAAATGTTTGGAATGATGTATGATTTTCGATCCACTTCTCACATGTACACCACTTTGTATTGGTCTTTCACGTGGAATTCCAATAAAATTGATGCATGTTTGTGGCAGTAATGTGACAAAATGTGGAAAACTTCAAGGGGGCTGAATACTTTTGCAACCCACTGTAACAGTAGGGGAGTATAGTAGATAAAATCAAAAGGAAAAACCCAAAATCCAGTCAGTCATTTAGTTTCTGTGCTGAGTCATCTGTCAGAACACTCTGTGCTGTACGTACAGTACAGAGATTTCAGGCTTTGGTCTAATTAGCATACTGCTAAGATTATTCATGGCAGAAAGATTGTACAGTGGTGTGAAAAACTATTTGCCCCCTTCCTGATTTCTTATTCTTTTGCATGTTTGTCACACTTAAATGTTTCTGCTCATCAAAAACTGTTAACTATTAGTCAAAGATAACCCAATTGAACACAAAATGCAGTTTCAAATAATGGTTTTTATTATTTAGTGAGAAAAAAAAAACTCCAAATCTACATGGCCCTGTGTGAAAAAGTGATTGCCCCCCCTTGTTAAAAAATAACTTAAAGGTGGTTTATTAGTCACCCCCAAGCCTGATTACTGCCACACCTGTTTCAATCAAGAAATCACTTATATAGGAGCTATCTGACACAGAGAAGTAGATCAAAAGCACCTCAAAAGCTAGACATCATGCCAAGATCCAAAGAAATTCAGGAACAAATGAAAACAAAAGTACTGTAATTGAAATCTATCAGTCTGGTAAAGGTTATAAAGCCATTTCTAAAGCTTTGGGACTCCAGCAAACCACAGTGAAAGCCATTATCCACAAATGGCAAACACATGGAACAGTGATGAACCTTCCCAGGAGTGGCCGACCGACCAAAATTACCCCAAGAGCGCAGAGAAAACTCATCTGAGAGGCCACAAAAGACCCCAGGACAACATCTAAAGAACTGCAGGCCTCACTTGCCTCAATTAACCTCCCTGGCGGTAAGCCCGTGCTGAGCACGGGCTATGCCGCTGGGAGGCACCGCTCAGGCCCCGCTGGGCCGATTTGCATAATTTTTTTTTTGCTGCACGCAGCTAGCACTTTGCTAGCTGCGTGCAGTGCCCGATCGCCGCCGCTACCCGCCGATCCGCCGCTATACGCGTTGCCGCAGCCGCCCCCCCCCCAGACCCCGTGCGCTGCCTGGCCAATCAGTGCCAGGCAGCGCCGTGGGGTGGATCGGAGTCCCCTTTGACGTCACGACGTCGATGACGTCATCCCGCCCCGTCGCCATGGCGACGGGGGAAGCCCTCCAGGAGATCCCGTTCTTTGAACGGGATCTCCTGATCTCCGACGGCGATCGGAGGGGCTGGGGGGATGCCGCTGAGCAGCGGCTATCATGTAGCGAGACCTCGTCTCGCTACATGAAAAAAAAAAAACGTATTTGCTGCCCCCTGGCGGATTTTGCCAAACCGCCAGGAGGGTTAAGGTCAGTGTTCACGACTCCACCATAAGAAAGAGACTGGGCAAAAACGGCCTGCATGGAAGATATCCAAGGCGCAAACCACTTTCAACAAAAAGAACTCTTTTCTTAAGGCTCGTCTCAATTTTGCTAAAAAAACATCTCAATGATTGCCAAGACTTTTGGGAAAATACCTTGTGGACCGACGAGACAAAAGTTGAACTTTTTGGAAGGTGCGTGTCCCGTTACATCTGGCATAGAAGTAACACAGCATTTCAGCAGAAGAACAACATACCAACAGTAAAATATGGTGGTGGTAGTGTGATGGTCTGGGATTGTTTTGCTGCTTCAGGGCCTGGAAGGCATGCTGTGATAGATGGAACCATGAATTCTACTGTCTGCCAAAAAATCCTGAAGGAGAATGTCCGGCCATCTGTTCGTCAACTCAAGCTGAAGCGATCTTGGGTGCTGCAGCAGGACTATGACCCCAAACACACCAGCAAATTCACCTCTGAATGGCTGAAGAAAAACAAAATGAAGACTTTGGAGAGGCCTAGTCAAAGTCCTGACCTGAATCCTATTGAGATGTTGTGGCATGACCTTAAAAAGGCGGTTCATGCTAGAAAACCCTCAAATACAGCTGAATTACAACAATTCTGCAAAGATGAGTGGGCCAAAATTCCTCCAAAGCACTGTAAAAGACTTGTTGCAAGTTATCGCAAATGCTTGATTGCAGTTATTGCTGCTAAGGGTGGCCCAACCAGTTATTAGGTTCAGGGGGCAATTTATTTTTCACACAGGGCCATGTAGGTTTTGAGGTTTTTTTCTCACTCAATAATTAAAAACATCATTTCAAACTGCATTTTGTGTTCAATTCTGTTATCTTTGACTAATAGTTAACGGTCTTTGATGAGCAGAAACATTTAAGTGTGACAAACATGCAAAAGAATAAGAAATCAGGAAGGGGGCAAATAGTTTTTCACACCACTGTATATTACAGTACATATTTAATAAAATGGTTTAGTTACTAGTTTTGTCTGGAGATCCACTTAACAGAAAGGTGGGATATCATTTTGTATACTATTAGATCTAAACTTCCATTTCATTTATTCTATTGCAAAACATTATTGCCTCCATGTTGAAGTCAAAACATAAAATTAAGTGAGTTGTCAGTGGATGGTCCTAAAACTCATTTCAAGGATTCTGTTAAAACCAATTTCCTTCCTTTGTCCCCAGCTATAACCTCACATGAAGCCTGTATTAGCTATAACCAGTAAACCCCAGATTTTCAAAAGAATTACACACCACAACCGTCCCAGAGTTCCCACCGCCCAAAGCCTGAGCATCTTTATAAAGTAGCCCTGGTTATGAGCTTTAGGTAAGCAGCGATTTATCAGTGGAGTCACATATACCATCAGGTAACATAAATTGTTATATTATTTTAGGTAGCTGATGCACCATCAGCATCACATCCCTGTCAGCTTTTGTCCATATGTACATTCTGATTCTTCTGCTGTTTACGTTGAAGGAAGCGGGTTCTTGCATCAGAAATGGACTGATCATCATTTCTTTTCTGCATTTTCTTCAGTGAGACTTCCAAGTGATCTGTCAATAAAAACATTGATACTCTTAATGCTCTAATTCAGGCTTAAGTTTTATTAATGCATACTTTGTGGAATATAATTAATCCTTAGTGCATTAAACATAAAACATTTTGTTTTTTATTTTATTACCTGGGTGACTGGGTTTGCAATGATAAACATGCTCTTCCAATGGGAGATTCTGCTTTGCTGCTCTGAAAAGCAGTCTATGCCAACTACACTGGTTAGTTTTTCCACTACAAACACTGAGCAGATCACCTTACCATACCCTCCTCCATCTCCTGCAGCTGAAAGGATAGCTCTTTGTGGCCAGCACTGTAGCTACAGCTGTGCAATCTTGTTAAATCCTGTCTAGTTCTTCCCTGCTCATTGTGTAATAAAGCATTTATCCTCCTCCCCAGTGTGTTTACAAAAAAAATAAGAGCAGAGAGAAACTTTTTATTTATTGCAGTAGCAGAGCAGTAGAGGTTGCTTTTACAACAAAACTGAGGAGAAAAAAAAGGTTAGAGGCTTTATTACAAAATGTTGCAGCATTGTACCTTTAGTAATTGCCACAAAGAGTTCTTTCTCAGCAGGGGAAGGGGTGGAGGTGGGAGGGGTCAAGTGATTAGCTCTGAGCTAGCTACTTTGCACAAAGAATTCTCTGCATTAAAGATGGCTGCAGTAAATTTGAAACTGTGCGAGAAATGGGCCATTATTCACCTTTACTAAAATTAACTGTGGGAGGATGAACTAGAGCTCTAACACAACATACTGTATGTACTAAAACAATGGCGTTTTAAAATAGAAGCAGTCGATGAGTATTCACCAAAACTTTTACCAGCAAATTTTCAGGCATTTAAAAAAACACCACTAATCTCTGCGGAGTAGGGAAAGGCAAATATAAGGGCCCCTGCACACTATGTCCGATTTTCGATTCCGATTTAGATTTTGAAAAACGCAAATCGCATTAGCACAGTATACCTAATGGTATACTGCACTCCATGCCGTTTTTGAAAATCGTTACTGCTGCTGCGTTTTTCATCCGATTCCGATTCAATGCAAAGTATAGGAATCGGATCGGAAATCGGTTCAACAAGTGTAGCAAACGCATGTAAATACGTTTGCGATTACGATTCTCGCCGGCTGTATTGTTCCCGCGCACACAGACCTAAGAGCAGAGAGATGATTGGCCAGCATTTGAAGTAAGGAAGTGATGTCACGTGTTGTACGCGTCACTTCCTCCATCCGAGGCAAGAGGGAAAGTGTGCGGCGTTCGTGGTGGAGAGAGTAAGGAGCGCTTAAGGACATGCGGCTATTTATTTTTTATACTAATTCCCCTCCAGAGGACCCAACTCGGACCCCTTCCTCTCTCCCTCACCTCGGGGCACCTCTACTGTCAAGTGCGTGGGCGGCAGCTGAAGATTCAGTTACAGGCTCCGGCAGATGATAGAGCTCCAGCCGCCTGGTCCAAGCTGTCTCCTCTTTTGCAGTCTGCAATGTTGTTCGCCAGCGGCTGGAGGTCTGTCATCTGCTGGAGCCCGGAGCCTGTAGAAGAATCTTCCGCAGCTGCTGACAAGAGGAGGAGTGCCGGAGGTGAGGGAGAGGGGAAAGTAATCACCACCCCCGGCATGCATTTGCATATAGGCCACCAGGCAATGGCATATAGCCCACCCTCCCCACCCACCAGGCAATGGCATATAGCCCACCCTCCCCACCCACCAGGCAATGGCATATAACCCACCCTCCCCACCCACCAGGCAATGGCATATAACCCACCCTCCCCACCCACCAGGCAATGGCATATAACCCACCCTCCCCACCCACCAGGCAATGGCATATAACCCACCCTCCCCACCAGGCAATGGCATATAGCCCACCCACCAGGCAATGGCATATAGCCCACCCACCAGGCAATGGCATATAGCCCACCCTGGCCACCCACCCACCCGGCAATGGCATATAGCCCACCCTGGCCACCCACCCACCAGGCAATGGCATATAGCCCACCCTGGCCACCCACCCACCAGGCAATGGCATATAGCCCACCCTACCCACCCACCAGGCAATGGCATATAGCCCACCCACCAGGCAATGGCATATAGCCCGCCCTGCCCACCAGGCAATGGCATATAGCCCGCCCTGCCCACCAGGCAATAACATATAGCCCGCCCTGCCCACCAGGCAATGGCATATAGCCCGGCCACCAGGCAATGGCATATAGCCCGCCCGGCCACCAGGCAATAGCATATAGCCCGCCCTCCCCACCCGGCAATGGCATATAGCCCGCCCTCCCTACCAGGTAATGGCATATTAGGGCTGGTTCAGACGGACGTTTTTGCGGCGTTAAACGCGGGCTTTCAAACGCGACGTTTTTTTGGATCTACCGCCGTCTCATTCAAGTGAATGGGAGCGTTTATGGCTGGCTTTTGCAAGCTTTCATAAACGCCTGGCGGTTGATCCCGGCGTCGCGTCTAGTCCTGAAAGCAACATGCAGCTTCTGGAAGGCGGTTGCGTCTGGCCGCGTAGCGTTCGAACGTGCTCGAACGCCAGTGAAAGCTAGTGAAAGTCTGCAAAGGCGTCTGGAGGAGGGGACAGAACAGGAAGGAGAACCATAATTCCATGCGAAAGGAAGTGATGATGTGAAAGGAAGTGATGAGACAGGCTAGAGCGATGGCGACAGCAGCAGAGCGCAATGTGGAGCTGGGAGAGCTGGTTGAGCAGGTACATGGCCGCCCTGCCATTTGGGACAGTACCTGCAGGGAATACAGCAACAATGTACGGAAGGCACGCGCTTGGGAGGAAGTTTGCAAACATTTTTTTGAGCTGTATCCGGAGTATAGTGCATCTACTAGAGACAACATTTGTAAGTACATGATGCGGCTCACTGTATGATCTTATAATACATTGTACCTCCCACTGAATGCATTGTACCTCCCCACGGGCCCACTGAATGCATTGTACCTCCCCACGGGCCCACTAAATGCATTGTACCTCCCCACGGGCACAGTGAATGCATTGTACCTCCCCACTGGCACAGTGAATGCATTGTACCTCCCCACGGGCACAGTGAATGCATTGTACCTCCCCACGGGCCCACCCAATGCATTGTACCTCCCCACCTTACAATCAGGATAAGTAATTGAAAGCATATTTTTTTTTTTGTACGGAACCGATGTGAAAGTTACACATATTTGATCAAGTTTCTCTGCCTTTGTTTTCCAGTAAAAATGCTTAAAAAAAAATGGTAAGGTGTGTGCTATTTTTGTTTACACCATGTGTGGTTGAGGGGGAGATGGTCCATCTCCTCATGGTAGGACCTTCTGTCTGTGGCTTTGGTAGGCTGCTTAGCTACCCCCCAGGCCACAGGCAGAGGGTCCCCCATGAGGTGATGGACTTTCTCTCCATCAGCCACAAACCTTGGCCCTCTCAGGCTCTCCTCCTGTGCCTCCTACTGTGTGAGCTACTGTTGTAGCACAGCATACACATTTATGTGCTCCCACTGTAAACACCATGTGTGGTTGAGGGGGAGATGGTCCATCTCCTCATGGTAGGACCTTCTGTCTGTGGCTTTGGGAGGCTGCTTAGCTTCCCCCAGGCCACAGGCAGAGGGTCCCCCATGAGGTGATGGACTTTCTCTCCATCAGCCACAAACCTTGGCCCTCTCAGGCTCTCCTCCTGTGCCTCCTACTGTGTGAGCTACTGTTGTAGCACAGCATACACATTTATGTGCTCCCACTGTAAACACCATGTGTGGTTGAGGGGGAGATGGTCCATCTCCTCATGGTAGGACCTTCTGTCTGTGGCTTTGGTAGGCTGCTTAGCTACCCCCCAGGCCACAGGCAGAGGGTCCCCCATGAGGTGATGGACTTTCTCTCCATCAGCCACAAACCTTGGCCCTCTCAGGCTCTCCTCCTGTGCCTGTTGTTAGCACATCAAGGCTTTGTAAATATTTTTTGTACATACAGTTACATATAGTTCATATATGAATAATATTGAAACGGAGAATGTTTTCTGTTAAATTTTTTTTATTAAAAAGAAATAATTCAGAAAAACAATGTCAGTTTTTACTTTATTCAATGTGTATTGTTCCCCCAGGATTTTTCCGGGAAGTGGCAAGTGGCTATTGCTTCCCAATGCTACCCGCCCCACCACCCTTTACAAAGCGAGTAAAAGTAAGCATCACAATATGGACCAGCATGCCATATTTTGCTGCTTCCCCAAGGGTCACTATAACCGCATGCTTGTTCCCAAGGATTTTTCCGGGAAGTGGCAAGTGGCTATTGCTTCCCAATGCTACCCGCCCCACCACCCTTTACAAAGCGAGTAAAAGTAAGCATCACAATATGGACCAGCATGCCATATTTTGCTGCTTCCCCAAGGGTCACTATAACCGCATGCTTGTTCCCAAGGATTTTTCCGGGAAGTGGCAAGTGGCTATTGCTTCCCAATGCTACCCGCCCCACCACCCTTTACAAAGCGAGTAAAAGTAAGCATCACAATATGGACCAGCATGCCATATTTTGCTGCTTCCCCAAGGGTCACTATAACCGCATGCTTGTTCCCAAGGATTTTTCCGGGAAGTGGCAAGTGGCTATTGCTTCCCAATGCTACCCGCCCCACCACCCTTTACAAAGCGAGTAAAAGTAAGCATCACAATATGGACCAGCATGCCATATTTTGCTGCTTCCCCAAGGGTCACTATAACCGCATGCTTGTTCCCAAGGATTTTTCCGGGAAGTGGCAAGTGGCTATTGCTTCCCAATGCTACCCGCCCCACCACCCTTTACAAAGCGAGTAAAAGTAAGCATCACAATATGGACCAGCATGCCATATTTTGCTGCTTCCCCAAGGGTCACTATAACCGCATGCTTGTTCCCAAGGATTTTTCCGGGAAGTGGCAAGTGGCTATTGCTTCCCAATGCTACCCGCCCCACCACCCTTTACAAAGCGAGTAAAAGTAAGCATCACAATATGGACCAGCATGCCATATTTTGCTGCTTCCCCAAGGGTCACTATAACCGCATGCTTGTTCCCAAGGATTTTTCCGGGAAGTGGCAAGTGGCTATTGCTTCCCAATGCTACCCGCCCCACCACCCTTTACAAAGCGAGTAAGTAAGCATCACAATATGGACCAGCATGCCATATTTTGCTGCTTCCCCAAGGCCCACTATAACCGCATGCTTGTTCCCAAAGATTTTTCCAGGAAGTGGCATGCGGTTATTACAGGCAACATGCAGTAAGAAAACATACAACCATACAATTCACAGGGGAAAAAAAAAAAAAGGAATTTTTTTTTTAAATTAAATCTGGCTATATTGAAAGGGGTCTTCTCCCACAGAAGATACAAAATAGTTTGCAAATTTGTCACGGACAGTTCCAGCTGCTGAGGTGTGACGTACGAAGCTGCCAGTGTGATCTGTGAAGGCCGCATCCACAATTTCATCGTAATTCACACCTTCCTTTTCACGCACAAAGTTGTGCAGTACACATGCTGCTTTTACAACATTGTCTACATGGTCAGGGGTCATCACCAGAGTGCTGTGGAAAACCCGCCATTTGTTAGACAACACTCCAAACACACACTCCACAAAACGGCGGGCTTTGGTGAGACGGTAATTAAACACCTTCTTCTTTGTGTCCAGATCTCTCTTTGGGTATGGCTTCATCAAATTGACATGAAGTGCAAAGGCTTCATCTCCGACCATCACATGTGGCATTGGTTCCCCATGTTCCTGGATTGGTTTAGGCCCCGGGAGGTTCAAAGTACCATTGTACAACCGGCTGCCAATGAGAGACGATCGGAAGATGTTGGAATCTGCAGTACTGCCATAGGATCCTACATCAATCGTCAGAAACTTATAGTTGGCATCGACAACTGCCATGAGCACCACTGAAAAGTACTTCTTATAGTTGTAGTACCGTGATCCAGAACCACTTGGAAGTTGTATCCGAATATGTTTTCCATCCACGGCACCAACACAATTTGGAAACTTGGCCTTTTTAAGGAAGGAGTCTGCAGCATCCTTCCACAACTGCTCAGTCGGTGAAGGCATGAAGATTGGCTGCAAGACTTCCCATATCTTCTGGCACGTGTCGTGAACAATCCCTTGCACTGTTGATCTACCCAAACGAAACTGGTAGTGTAAGGAGGCAAAAGTCTCACCCGTAGCAAGGAATCTAGAAAAATGGGGAAAAAAAATTAGCCTTCACAAACACAAAAAAACACTTGTAACACACAGCGAATAAACTACATACATTAGGTGTACTCACCGCAGTGTCACCAGGAGACGCTCAGCAGGACTCACTGGTGAACGCATGTTGGTATGCTGCCTGTGAAGGGAAGGAGATAGCAGGACCAACAGCTCGTCAAAGGAATCCACGGTCATCCGCACGTAGCCAAAGAAACGAGCAGGATGTCTTCTGAGATCGTGGTAAAGGGACATAAATGCACCTCTACTGGATCTCTCTGCAACAATAGGATGAACCCACAGCCTCCCAGCACTCACCCTGTGACCCGTCGGAGGCCTCGACAGAAGCGCCCTGAGAGTCACAAGCTTCAGCTGAACAAGGCACGCTTGAATCTCATCCATATCTCCAGCAAGAAAAACGCAATTCACAATACAAACCAGAGCTCTGGGCAAAGTATGTCACCAGCACTCGGAGTACAGGAAGTACAAAGGTATTTCCGCTTCCTGCAGACACATAACCAAGCCCTTTCCCTTTAAAAACGCCCACTTCCTGTAAAAGCCAGCAAAAGCCAAGAAAACGCAACGCTAGCAAACGCTACTACATGAAAGCTAATAAAAGCCTGTAAACGCTTAGCAGTTAAACGCTAGCGTTCTTGAAAAAAAAACGCGGGCGTTTGAACGCGGCGTTTAAAAACGCTCCGCAGACGTCCGTCTGAACCAGCCCTTAAGTTTCTAAGTGGGTGTACACTTTCTATTTGTGCAGCCAATGAAATTCAATGTTTTGCCTGGGGGAAAAAAACTATGCCCTAGTCAACAACTAATCTGCACTGTAGCTAAGCACAGTTGAACGGAATCGGAATCGGATATAAAAAAAAAAAATCGCACTGCAAAACAAAAAACAGATTCAGATTAAAAATCTGAATCGGAATCTGAATCGGATGTGCAGTGTGCAAGCAAAACTGTTTCAGATTAAAAATCGGAATCGGATTTTGGAAAGCGGAATCTGAATCTGAATCGGATGTGCAGTGTGCAAGAGGCCTAACAATGGTAATTACAGTTACAGTCACTGCTCCCACACAACAGGCCTAAACAGGCCCCCCAGCCACGCCATCAGGGCTGCTGCAGAGGTTCCATCGCAGCATCTCCCGCGGGACCCTTTCCAGGCCAGCAAGATATCAGTGCCATGGGCAGATAAACACAGCCAGGAGGCTGTCAGGAAACTGCAGTGTCGCCCCCCCATCATCTGACCCACCTCGCCGGACTAGGCCGCAAGCCTGAAGCTGGATTTCCGTACGCAGCCAGAGAGGTCCCTCCCAGCCATGCCACCAGCCAGCAGGTCACTGCCACAGCACCAGGACTAACTTCTCTCTCTGCACTATTTCTTCCTCTGGCGTAATGCGGGCATCCGAAATGCTGCAGAGCAGTGAGCGCCGCAAGTAAGTGTGGCAGCTCCACTCAAATAGCACTCGGATGGCCACGCTAGTACTTCTCTACTATGCTTCATGTCTGCTCTGTGCAACTTAAATGTATGTTTTTATTACTCTATGCTGTATGTTACTATGTGTACCACTCTATGTATATTACTAAGTGTCCACTGTACTGTACCTCCACCGACCATGTATGTGCCAAAAATAATTCCGGGTACAACCCCCCTTGTACTTGGCGACAGGGGCGTAGCAATCACGATAGCAACCATAGCGATTGCTATGGGGCCCGCGGTAGCCCTACGCCACAGGGGGCCCGTAGCTCAGAGCATTTTGTTAAAAAATTTATTATCATGCTGGTCCGGGTCTGCCCGCCCCCGACAATTGTAGAAGAGCGGGCCCGCTCAGCCCCCCTCATCTGTTAAGGTGGCTGGTGTAATGAGGGGGACTACTTCGCGCATTGACACACTCCCTGGCGGCCGGCCCGACACTTACTCTATAGTTCCGGCTTCCGGCCAGCCAGGGAGGAAGAAGGAGGACTCGGAGGAGTGGCGTCACTCGCGACGGAGGGAGCGGACCGCGGACTGGCTGCCTCTCCTCAGACCGACTGTCTGTACTGGAGCCGGAGCTGAGGAGCGTGCCCTGGAGCCAAAGGCCACCCGTGCGTCACCCGAGGAGGAACGGTGCGACCCGACCAGTCACCCGACCCCACGCAAGCTGCAGCATTGTTGTAAGTATATATGTATATGTTGTGCCTGGTGCTGGCTCCAGGGGGGGGGGGGGGGGTTAGAATGGGGGCCAAGGGGAAATCTGCTGCCAATAAGATTGCATTTGTGGGGAAATCTGCTGCCAATAACATTGCATTTGTGGGGAATTCTGCTGCCAATAACATTGCAATTTGTGGGGGGGAATTCTGCTGCCAATAAGATTGCATTTTGTGGGGAATTCTGCTGCTAATAAGAATGCATTTTGTGGGGAAATCTGCTGCCAATAAGATTTCATTTTGTGGGGAAATCCGCTGCCAATAAGATTTCATTTTGTGGGGAAATCTACTGCCAATAAGATTGCATTTTGTGGTTGGCCGGCCCTCCACCATGTGGTCTGGGGAAAAAAAATGGCCCTCCATGCCCGCGAAGTTGGACAGCACACTGCTAAGGTCTTGTATATTTGGCCCCACCCATGACCACGCCCATGTGATCGTCCTCTTTTTTGGAAATCAAAATATGGTCACCCTAGGCTAACCTATATGCTGGGGGGCAGTGGCACCCATGTCTGGCTAACCTATATGCTGGGGGGCAGTGGCACCCATGTCTGGCTAACCTATATGCTGGGGGGCAGTGGCACCCATGTCTGGCTAACCTATATGCTGGGGAGAGGGGTAGTGGCATCCATGTCTGGCTAAAGTATATGCTGGGGGGGGGGGCAGTGGCACCCATGTCTGGCTAACCTATATGCTGAGGGGGCAGTGGCACCCATATCTGGCTAACCTATATGCTGGGGTGGCAGTGGCACCCATGTCTGGCTAACATATGTTGGGGGGCAGTGGCACCCATGTCTGGCTAACCTATGCGCTTTGTAGGGTTGGAAGGTCGTGGGGGGGCCCATACAAATTGTTTACTATGGGGCCCAGTCATTTCTAGCTACACCCCTGCTTGGTGAAATAAATTATTCCGATTCTCTGTGCTGTCAAGCTCTAAAATGCATTTCCTAGCACATGCCAAGCCAATCTTACTTTACTGGTTTGTCAGGTGCATTAATGTCTAAATGAATTTCCCTTCTTTTTGGAAGACTGAAAAGTAAAGGCCTGTACACACGATAACCGTACACACGATAACGACCGCCTCTGATGAGTATCCAGTGTGTGTACAGCAGCCACTGACCTGGTCAGCCAAGAGCATTGTTCTTCCCACTCACCCAGCTCCCACGTGATGTCACTCCAGTGCCGCTGTGTTTGCCCTCCGCCTACCCTGCATAGCAACAGAACATGTCACTAGCCTGCAGGTCCTACAATGTTGCACGAAGGATCGAGTACCAATCCCCACCGGCCGACATTCCTCATATATGTGTACAAGGCTTGGATCTACAACTGGGAAGTGGAGATCTATGTCAAAGAGGATTGCCTGCTAGATCCTCATTTCTGGACCCAGCGGGGCATTATGTTTCAAGGCCAAATAGTAATTCAGGGCAAGCTACCTCCGTTTGAATTCCTGGTTCAAGAGCATCCAGGCCTTGCTAAACATTACTTCCGATACCTACAACTAGCACATGCCGTTTGTGGTCAGTTAGGCAGTCTATCCATTCCAATCGTCTCCTCTCCTATCGTGGAATTGATTCAGTCTGGCCCCACCAAGCATCTGACTGGTCATCTATACAAATCCATGACAGAACATGAGGCACTCAAACGCATTATGCAGTCCATGAATTAATGGACCATTGCCGACGTTGATCTCAACGCTGAGGACTCGGAAGACTCATTAACAGTAGTTAATAAAACGTCTACAAGTGTGCAGGAGCGTGTCACTCAACTGTACCTTGTGCGCCTGGCATATCTGACTCCCTCTGAAGTAACCAAATATAACTCATTGACCAGTGACCACTGTCCTAGTTCACCACCTTTATACATTTAATATGAAAATGCCCTGTTGTAAAGTCATACTGGACACAAGTTGTTAAATTCATGCATGATAGAATGGGAACCCCTGTGAAAGCAGACCCACTTTTTTGCCTCTTGGGCATTATAAATGATAAGGACCTTCACTCCAAAACGTTCATGTCAGAAGCATTATTTGGGTCTAGACAGAAGGTGACCTTAAAGTGGCTTTCCTCTACCCCCCTACTCTTGAGGCATAGTGTAAGAGGGTAGATAGGCATATAACTCTGAAAAAAACTTACATACACCATGACACAGAAACATCATGTTCTGCAACTGTAGCCAGTAAGGAGGAATAACACTGAGCAGAAGTAAAATCATGTTACTTTGATGTGATGTACATGGTTTAAATAGGTTCAGGCACAGGAATATTAGTTCAGGCTTTAAAGAGGTATTGTCACCATAAAAATCAAATTTCAACAGCAACTGGTCTGAGTGTATTAAGTGATAAAGATGCTAATCCTGCATTCAAAACTTGCAAAACGTTTTCTGCGGTTATGGTTTGGAGTCATCACATACTTTAGGAGCACTGGCCCTAGTGCCAAACAGTTGAATGCTGGGAGTTCTTTTTATCTATGATATATTCCTCCTCTTCCATTTATTTCCCTGCCTAGCTGCTTATCAGAAACACCCTCTGATCACTTGTGTTTACAAGACAGTGAAGTTGCTAGTGTACACCACAGTGGAAGTGTCTGAAGACTCTGGGAGGAGGGCAGCTAATGAATACACAACAAGCAAGATAAGGGAGGGGGGAAAACAGGAGTCAGGGAGGATATGATGTCAGCGTTAGCTTGGCAAGATGGCCACTATCTAGAATAGGATTTTCCGCTTTTTCCTTTATAAAATTCACAGGAATCATTACGTGGATAGCACATCTGTTATGTAAGTAGAAGTAGTATTTATCTACTTACAGATGTGTTTTTTATTTCTAGGTTAGCATGGGTGTCGCTTGTTCTTTAAGTTGGGCTTTTCCCATGCATCACAAAACCTGTAAAGTCTTGCTTACATGACCCAGGTGGCCTTTTAACTGATATCAGCCACAAGGGACAAGTATGGCTTTTACCCTAAGAGCTATACAAAGAACAAGAAGACATCAAGTGCATACAGAGACAGAAAATGAGATTTTACCATCAGTGTATAGCAAGAGGTACTTTACAGTAAATTTTCAATGAATAAGTGACAAATAGTTTGAAATGTGACAGACTTGTCCTAACTGTCTTTATACATCACTGATTAAAGAAGAAGATTTGAAAAGGCATATCTTGCTTAAAGGGACACCTAAGCCAGGAATAAAAAAAAATTAGCTTTACTTGCCTGGGGCTTCTATCAGTCCCCTGCAGCCGACCCGAGCCCTCGCAGTCACTCACGGAGCCTCCGGTTCCCCGCCGCTAGCTAGTTTCATTTTCACTGACAGGCCCAGCAGGCCTGGCCACACATTTTTCTTCACGTTCCTGTCCTCAATAGAGTCCTGCACCTGTGCAGGTCGCTATTGAGGACGGGAACATGAAGAAGGATACGCGTGGCCAGGCCTGCGCAGGCGCAGACAAAAGCCTGCTGACTCCGTCAGAACCTGTCAGTAAAAACAAAACTAGCTGGTGGCAGGGGACTGGAGGCTCCATGAGTGACTGCGAGGGCACAGGACGGCTGCAGGGGACTGGTAGAAGCCCCAGGCAAGTAAAAAAAAAATTTTTTTTTTTATTCCTGGCTTAAGTGTCCCTTTAAGCAGGAAATGCCCTTTAAACGAAAGGTTGT
This sequence comes from Hyperolius riggenbachi, assembly GCF_040937935.1. Taxonomy (NCBI): domain Eukaryota; kingdom Metazoa; phylum Chordata; class Amphibia; order Anura; family Hyperoliidae; genus Hyperolius; species Hyperolius riggenbachi. The sequence continues at coordinate 280,214,623 of NC_090647.1, forward strand.
AAGGCTGCAAGACTAAAAGTGCCCATTAATGATACAATCTATTCTACATTGTACAATTTCATCAAATCTATGTAGTTTAAGGATAAACTGAGTGAATATAATCTGAATATAACTTTAGGTAGTTCCGCATAATACATAAAAGTGGTAAGACTATCATTAGTAAGCACATTAAAGGAAATCTAAAGGCAAAAAAAAAAAAATCAGTTTTACTTACCTGGGGCTTCTTGCAGCACCCTGGAGTCATCCTGTGCCCACACCGAACTTCTGAGACCCTACGGGCAGCAGCGGCAACCCCTGCAAAGCTGGCAGGCCACATGCCTTCCTGCATGGTCCCTGTTGCCCGGAACGTTCTGCACATGCGCAGTATGCAAAAATCACTACTGTGCATGCACAGAGCACTCCCAGCAATGGCAGCACGACCAGGCAGCGCTACCAGCCAGCTTTCAGGGGGCTGTGCTGCTTGCTGGAGAATTGAGGAATGACAGCGCAGGCACATGATAACTCCAGGGGGCTGGAATCCATGCATGGAATCAATGTCCTATGGCAGAGTTCTATTATGACACATACAGATTGCAACAATGGGTTAGTGCAAGTTATCTCACCCTTGGGTTGTTGTGCTTGTTCTCTAGATTTCCACTTGGCTATTTCCTCTTCCGTCACTTCTTCTCTGGCCACACTGCTCAGTTCATAAGCATCTATATCATGCAATTTTGGCAACAAGTCTTTAACCCATTCATAGCGGATGGAACACAACGTTCGGACAAATATCTTTGATGTCACCAAGACACTATGGAACAAAATCCACTCTAAGGTGGCTTCCTGTCCATGCAACTGAAATGTAGAAAGTAAAAGAATTTAAAGTTTAAAGGCATCAGCAAATAAACCTATTTTCCCACCCTAATGAAAATGCAGCAAAATGGCCCCAAATGACAAGGGCTGTAACAGCCCACAAATGACAAGTGCACCAACAATATATTTATTTCTTTTTAAAGAATGCATATTTCCTGGCAGAGGATGTAACTACGAATCACGGGTGCCCCCAGAAAAATGTTGATGGGGCCACCCAAAGTTCATACCCTTTTCCTTGCCTACCCCTGGTGACCCCTTACAGCCTGAGGCCCTATCTTGCAAGGGTCAGGGCCGGTTCTAGACTGTTTGCTGCCTGGAGGTAAACATGTGAGGATGCGGATCCACCCCCCCCCCCCCCATTTGAAATGATCGCTCAGCACCCGACAATTTACTCTGCTTCATTTAATGTTCTCACATGACATGCTGCAGCTCAACAATAGCACGCTGGCTGGCTGTGAGTCTGTCACAAGCAAACTGCTCACCCTCAGCCACCCCATTCCACCTCAGGAAGGTACACACAGTACAAAAATGCTATCCCTGAAATCTCTGCGCCTAATGCAAATGTTTCACCTTGCAACATGAGAGAACCGGCCCTGGCAAGGGTCATAAAACATGCGTGGACATTGCAATCATCACACCAATAACAAGTATAGTCACAAAAACACCTGATCTGAAGGAAGGACTTTACAAAGGGAGTGAAGTAGTAGATGGGGCCCCCTTTACAGTAAATGGGACCCCCCCCTCCCGCAGTCGCAAGGGCTGCTCCCCTGTAGTTACGTCCCTGTTTCCTTGGTGTCCTGCTAATCTTTTATAAAACTGTATTGTCTGAATCACGCACCTGTACCAAGCATGTGGCAAACATAGCACCACATGCTGATTTAATATCTACATTAATATATTGGCACCTTGGCAGCTGCACCATTGTACTCCAGAAGCAGTGAGACACTGAGATTTAGGGGAGAGGGGAGATTTATCAACGGATTACAGACAGTTTTTTCTTCTTAATCTGTTCTAACCAGCAGGGAGAATGGTTCTGCATGATAATAAGAACCTTCTTAAATCCTAGGTAATAGTGGCAATTTAGCATGAATTTCTAGAGCTGCACTACAGTTAAGAGAAGTGCAAATCCATCCCTAAACTGGCGCAGATTAAGAAGTGCTTGATAGCAGTTCTACAGAACTGCGGGATAGACATGATTGCAGAGTGCAGACTAGACATGATTGCAGAGTGCAGACTAGACATGATTTGTGATGTGCTCCTCCCGCCAGCTGAATTCCTCTGCAGAGCCTGCTGCTATCAATACAGCAGGTGTGTTGGTTACCTCAGCAACAGCAATTCCCCTCACACACTGCACTGTCTGAGAGACCTTCCTATCTCCTCCTATTTTAGAAGGAATCTGCACTATCTAATGATTTCTTAAGATGCCTGAAACAGTTCTGCATGGATTTCTAAAAACCTACCAATATTTTGTCTCAGACACTCTTGATAAATCTGGCCCACTGACTCTTGCATCTTCATGTGTAGGTCTTCTAATGAACTGAGGAATAGTCTCCACTCACATGTATGGCATCAGGATCTGGTGTATGCACACACAGTGGTTTGTGCTTAAACCAGGAATGGGCAAACTTGTCCCTCCAGCTGTTAAGGAACTACAAGTCCCACAATGCATTGCAGGAGTCTGACAGCCACAGTCATGACTCATAAAGGTAAATGCATTGTAGGACTTGTAGTTCCGTAACAGCTGGAGGGCCAAGTTTGCCCATGCCTGGCTTAAACGGAGTGTGAACTGTGTGTGGTTTTTAATTAGTATTATTTTGCTGCGTTTGTCTGATATTCATACTTGGCTGGTAAATAAAACGATTTTCATATACATGAAATATACTCTAAAGTGGTATCAGTATGGTGTTTTGAAGAAAAAATTCCCAATAAAAGCTAAAGCTATATGGGCCTATTTATAAAAGTTGTGATCTGAGAAAAAGAAGATGTCCACTTTTTCTTCTTCACTTTTGAAAGCCAGACTGACATATGGATAACTCAATTTTCATATAAATGCCAGGAAGTTAAAGTCTCAGTATTTTTCTAGTGAACAGGCTGTTTGCCCCTTTATAGATAGATAGGCCCTATGATCTACCAACCACACCTTCTAGTACGTATGTGCAAGCCTGCTTTCCTTGAGGAAGTAAAGCCAATGATAAAACTCGGCAAAAATACCTACACACATTTGAAATACTCACAGCTGATGAAGGGTGGATGTGTACCACACTGCCATTTCCATCCATTGTGCAGAATGTTCTTCCTACTGACCTACACATTCAAATGTAAACAAAGTCATTATAACCTCTCGCTGTTACGTGGTGATCATACATTGCAAATGGCAGTTACAAAGTGTAATGTGCACTAACTATTAGACACAGACTGATCAGTTCAACATTCGTATCAGGATATCATTAGTAGACAGCATGGTGGCATTATGGCTGGCACTCTTGCAGCACTTTAAGACACTATCTGCATAGAGTTTGAAAAATCTCTCACATCCCCAAAACATACTGGTAAGTTAACTGGTCCCCTATGTGCACATTACAGATGTGCTCGTCTTTGGAAATATCGACAGATCCCAGTAATTCCGAAGTTTGCATAAGCACTGTCGAAGAGCTGTTTGACCTAGCAGGTCAGATAACTTCAATTGGGGATAGCACAGAAACGACGGGACGGATTGAGGATTGGGAAGGCTCTATGGCAACGCTGGGCAAACTACGGCTCAGTCCTCTCCTTCCTCCCTCGCTGCAGAGTCATGGGTGGGAGGAAAAAGGGGGACTTAAAACTCACTGCATCGCCGAATCCAGTATCAGTTCTCCATAGCAAAGGGCATCACATGACACGTTGTGACGTGCCAGCATGTAAAATTAAGGAATGTAGTCTGCAGCAAGCGGCGCCAAGCCGCGCAAAGTTTGCCCAGCCTTGCTCTATGGTATGCAGTACCTTCCCTCTACATAGGTATGTATAAAAACTGAATGTTTTTTTGGGCTCCAGATGTCCTTTAAAGGGAGGCCTTTTGAGGTTTTAAATTAATCACTGGAAAGCTCAATTTTGCAATACACAATCAACCTTAGGTCATGCAATTCCACCTAAAACTTTTATTTTTTAGATCAAAACACACAAACTGACCTGGCAGAGGTTATAAACCTTTCGTACAATATCTAAGACTTAAAGGACACCTGAACTGAGAGGAATACAGAGGCTGCCATATTTATTTCCTTTTTAACAATGCCAGTTGCCTGGCATCCATTTAATCTTCAGGCATCAGTCTCCATATCCTCTCACTTCAGGTGTCCTTTAAAAACAATGGCGGGAGTTTTACTTTAAGGCATAGGCCATCTCTGGTAATAAACCTAAAATGTTTATTTTGTCTTATTCCTATGCACTGAAGTATAAACAGAATTAATGTGGTGACGTTAACTTCTTTAATACTAAACGTAAAACAGGAAACGTGAACTGCTTCTAATATATTAAATAAAGACAAGACCACCAATTGCAGATCAGAGACTTCTGTACAAAAAAAAAGTGTTTCTGAAACCTGGTCTCTGGTTCCACCAACCATTCATGTTTTATGCATATGCACAAAGGTAGTTAAATTCAGGAGATAAACGAAATAGTATCTGAAAACCACACGTGGGTGAGCCTGAGAAACTTTAGAATCACAGAGGCCGATAGCTCAACAGTTAAACTCAAACAAGTCCAGAGGGAAGAACGCTTTCAGTTCCATTGCTGTGTGCAAACTAGCATCCACAGCTTTCCTCTAGGGGCATTTGCGCTTTCCTCTAAGAAACTGGGTTTTACCATTATGTGCTTGATTCAAATAACTCAGGACACAAGGTCTTGTGTCTGAAGAAATCTACTTGTGTTAGTTTTTTTTTTTGCATGACATGGATTTTCAGCTGTGACTGCTGGGGGTGAGGTCAGCGGCAAAGCATACTGAGGGCGGTATTACTATGCCTCCGGGATATACAGCATCTAAGCAGTAAATCCTTACAGATACTGCAGTGTTCAGAAGCATCACTTATGTTTGTAAAGCATGTTACATGTGGATCCATGGACACCATGGTCCGTATGGTACTCCTTATTAAAAATAAAGTAGTTAAAGAAGGGCTATATGGGTGACTTGATTATGTTTGAATAGGGCGTTTTGCCCAGGGAAACCGTGTGCTTTCTCTTATGCTAGGAATGCATGATGATTTTTTTCAGCAGATTTACCGCCCAATCGATTTTCCGATCGTTTTTCTGATCAATTTCCATTCAATTCTATGAGAAAATCGATCAGAAAAAAAGATCTGAACCAAATCCAACCTGTCGGAAATTATCTATCGAGTTATCTATCTGCCAAAAAAAAAACTCATGGGGTATTCCCAGCATTAAAGTGGGATGAAACACTGCTTTAAAAATTAATATAAATTTAAATGCATTTAACCCCCCCCCCTTCCACCCAAATAAATAACAATTGCATCACATTCAACAGTATGTATACCAGATTGATCCTGCTGACCAATGCCAGTTAGGTGGAAATTGAAGGATGCTTACCGAGGATGAATATAAAGAAAAGCCAGGCTTCAGTCACAAGAATATAGATCATTCAGTACATTTATTGGGAGGATGCCAAATATAGTTTTATTTTCTAATTCTATACATAGGGTTTCTACTCCCTTCAACACTATCAGTTGCCTAGTAGTCCTGCTGATCTCATTTGGCTGCAGTAGTGTCTGGATCACACACCTGAAACAAGCATTCAGCTAATCCAGTTAGACTTCAGTCAGAGCACCTGATCTGCATGCATGTTCAGGCTCTATGGATAAAAGTATTAGGGGCAGAGGATCAGTAGGACTGCCAGGCAACTGGTATTAAAAGGAAATACATATAACAGCCACCAAATCTTTCTCACTTCAGGATCTTTTTAAGGAAGAACTTGTGTGCACCAATTCTCTGCACCTCTTGTACCTTTGGTATACTTGCTAGTATGTGTCAGTATATGGACTTTGGTTTTATCGACTGTTAACTGCAACTAGTAAAAGTTTTGTGTTTTATGGTAGATGGATTGCCAGTGTGGATTTATGTTGACATTTTCCAGACTGGATGACTTTATGTGCTTGATTTCCTGTGAAGTACAACATAGCCAAAAGTCATTAATGCAGTGCACCATTTATTCAGTTGGATACATTGTCAATGGCTGCATTTCAAACAGTCAAATGATAGGCAGCTTAAAGTGAATGTTTACCATTTAAAAAATCAAAAAAAGTCAGATACTCACCTAAGGAGAGGGAAGGCTCGGTCGGTCCTAATGAGCCTTCCCTCTACTCTCCCGGTGCCCGGTCCCGCGCAGGATCCCCCGTGGCAGTATTCAACCAGTTCGGTCAAATACTGCCGCTTCCGCAGCCGAAGAGAGCTTTCGGGAGCACTCGGGCTCCCGAAGACGGGCCGCTCCATACTACGCATGCGACAGCGCCCTCTATGACGCACTCGCGCGTGCGTAGTATGGAGCGGCCCGTCTTCGGAAGCCCGAGTGCTCCCGAAGACCTCCGAAGTCCCTGCGGCGGCGGACGCGTATGGGGGAGCCAGCGCAGCACCGAGGGCACCGGGAGAGGAGAGGGAAGGCTCATTAGGACCGAGCCTTCCCTCTCCTTAGGTGAGTATCTGACTTTTTGATTTTTAAACTGGTACCCACTGGCTTTAAAGAGAGTCTGAAGCGAGAATTAACTCGCTTCAGACCTCATAGATAGCAGGGGCACATGTGCCCCTGCTAAACCGCCGCTATCCGGCGGCTTAACGGGGGTCCCTTCACCCCCAAACCCCCCACTGCGACACTTGGTCGCAGACTTGGTCGCTCCTGGAGGCAGGGCTAACGGCTGCAGCCCTGCCTCCAGTCGCGTCTATCAGCAGCGCATCGCCGCCTCTCCCCCGCCCCTCTCAGTGAAGGAAGACAGAGGGGCGGGGGAGAGGCGGAGATAGGCGCTGACAGACGCGCGTGGGGCAGGGCTGCGGCGGTTAGCCCTGCCCCAACCAGGAAGCGCTCCCCCGCTGAAACGAGGGGATTTGGGGGTGAAGGGACCCCCGTTAAGCCCGCCGGATAGCGGCAGTTTAGCAGGGGCACATGTGCCCCTGCTATCTATGAGGTCTGAAGCGAGATTTATTCTCGCTTCAGACGCTCTTTAAAGGGATACTGTAGGGGGGGGTCAGGGGAAAATGAGTTGAACTTACCCGGGGCTTCTAATGGTCCCCCACAGACATCCTGTGCCCGCGCAGCCACTCACCGATGCTCCGGCCCCGCCTCCGGTTCACTTCTGGAATTTCAGACTTTAAAGTCTAAAAACCACTGCGCCTGCGTTGCCGTGTCCTTGATCCCGCTGATGTCACCAAGAGCGCACAGCGCAGGCCCAGTATGGTCTGTGTCTGAGCAGTACACTCCTGGTGACATCAGCGGGAGTGAGGACATGGCAACGCAGGCGCAGTGGTTTTCTGACTTTAAAGTCAGAAATTCCAGAAGTGAACTGGAGGCGGGGCCGGAGCATCGGTGAGTGGCTGCGCCAACACAGGATGTCTGCGGGGGACCATTAGAAGCCCCAGGTAAGTTCAACTCATTTTCCCCCGACCCCCGTACAGTATCCCTTTAAAGCAGACCAGCTACTTTCTTCATGATACAAATGATTCACTGAGCAAACCTACTACATGTCATAGTATTAGGTGTCTAATGTGTCAGTCAAATCAGTTTTCAAATGACAAATCAATAAGATGTTGCATTCTGAGTTAAAATTTCTCCTTCATTGTTCCCAGCAGACAAGTATATTCAGGCAAAATTTGGCCATCAGGTGCTTTATAACAGGGCTATCCATATTCAGGTCCTTTCACACTTTTAATGTCACGTCGTGGTACTGTCCCTGACACAGTGGCCATTACTATTTATGAGACAGGCCCCAGTAACCGCAATGTGACGGGAGTGGTCCGGCCGACACAGTAGCTGCAGCCCATTGGCGAGCAGTGCACGACTCCATGGAAGTCACTGGCCCCGCAATCAATCTTTATACATTTTTGCGGTGCGGTGACCATGCACAAATCGGGGGAATTGCCATGACATACTTCCTGTACAACAGTAAGGTTGGCACAGTCTGCTGCAGGGACTTGTAATGGTGCGGTGCATTGCACTGTGGATGACAATTATGCCACGCTCAAATTACACCGCACCTTGGGCTTGATTCACTAAGACAAATACCATGGCTTATCCAAGTTAATACTCATTATCAGAGATAACACGCCTTTTTAAAGTTAACACAGCTTATCAGAGTAGCATAGCGAGCATTACGAACCCGCAAGGGCTCAGGTCAGGACGAGTGGAGCTCTCGTCATTGCCAATTAGCAGGCATAAGTTCGTAGCGCTCGCTATGCTACTCTGATAAGGCATCTTACATTTGATAAGGCGTGTTATCTCTGATAAGGAGTGTTAACTCAGATAAGGGGATTTTATCTGATTGCCATCTGGACTCGTAAGGGTTTTTCGCCTTCCTCTGGATCAATGGGGATATAGGAGGCTGGTTGAGCAGACTGGTGTTGTACTTTGTTCTCTGGTTGAACTCGATGGATATATGTCTTTTTTCAACCCAAATAACTATGTAACTATGTAAGGGGTGTTAACTCGGATAAGCCGTGTCAACTCGGATAAGGCATGCTATTTATCTTAGTGAATCAAGCCCCATGTGCGCAACCACCCACAAAGGTGTCTAAAAGTGCCTTTGCTGAACTGAAGAACACTAGCTGGATGTTTTAGAGCCAAACTTTAGGCCCACAATAGAGGACAAGATGCCTATCCTACCCATCTGAGTCTTCCACGGACAAATGAGGGCACCTCAGTCTTCTCAATGGTTTGTGGATAGCAAGAAGGTATGGGACGGATTAGGAAGTGGCAAGTTGTTTTTTTTTATACAGCAAAAACAAGCCTTTTTTGAAATATTTTAAAGGACTACTGTAGAGTGGTAGGGGAAAAAAAAAAAAAGTTGAACTTACCCAGGGCTTCTAATGGTCCCCCGCAAACGTCCTGTGCCCACGCAGCCACTCACCGATGCTCCGGTCCCCACCGCCGGTTTACTTCTGGAATTTCCGACTTTAACGTCAGAAAACCACTACTCCTGCGCAGGCTCAGACCGTACTGGGCCTCCACAATACACTCCTGGTGACTTCAGTGGAAGCTCGGGCGCTGCCGTGCAGGCGCAGTGATTTTCCGACTTTAAAGTCGGAAATTCCAGAAGTTAACCTGAGACCGGGATCAGAGCATCGGTGAGTGGCAGCGCGGTAACAGGACGTCTGCGGAGGACCATTAGAAACCCCAGGTAAGTTCAACTCTTTTTTCCCCCTACAGTACTCCTTTAAAGGGACTCCGAGCAGTGCAGAAACTATGGAAAGATGCATATCATTTTAAAGCTCTCTTTCTCCTCTTTCCAATGATATATAAATCAAAGCCCTACGCCTTTTAGTTTTCGCTATTTTTGCGATTGAAATTGCAGCGGCTGCGATTTCGATCACGAAAATAGAGAAAACTAAAAGGCGTAGGGCGACGATTTAGGGGTCGTCAGAAAGAGGCGAAAGAGAGCTTTAAAATGATATCCATCTTTCCATAGTTACATTGTATTACACAGGGCGACTTTTTCCTAAAGTCAGCAGCGCCATTCTGCTGAACCTTCCATTCTGAGGGTGGCGGTTTATATATCATTGGAAAGAGGAGAAAGAGAGCTTTAAAATGATATGCATCTTTCCATAGTTTTTGCACTGCTCGGAGTCCCTTTAAATGCATAATTTTTTATAATGATAAATGAACCTGAACTACATCTGGAGTAAACCATGTGGCTCAGGTATTTTAATGCTAGAGTTTTTGGGAAACTGGCCTCTCTTTTAATTACAACACTACCAACAGTGGCTGCCCAAACACAGGTATTGAATAATGTACAGTCCAGTGCAGGGGCCTACAACTAGCAAAACATGCATTCAATTAAAGGTTTATGATGCCTATGACATAGGGACAAAACATAAAACAGTTAACATAGCAGGCTTACCTTCTGGCAACATTGGAGAAGAAACCAGCACAAAGACAACGTACAAGGACTGTATGTCCAGGCATGTCCATCTTTTCCTTGGGAAAGTCTTTCATCTGAATTGATAAACAAGAATTGAATTGATGTGCAGATGTGTCATTTACATTACATTCTTTTGCACTATTGGCCATGCATACACAGAGCAACTTGCTAGTATCTTATATACAGCTCTTTCATTACAAAAGTATACAATAATGTTAAAGTGCTAGGAAACTGAAAAATACATCTTGCTCTAAATCATTCAATACAACAAAAAACAAAACAGAAAACAGTAAAATCCTGGTGATATGTCACTGGAAGGCTTATATTACACTTCATTTAAGTTGATTTATAATATTGGTAGGTTGCAGGACAAGTTATCCACTTGTCTTTTAATATAGTATGCAGTAGGGGCAGTTTATAGTTACACATAGTGTAAGTAGTGTTGAGTACCAGTACTTTAAATATATTAATAATTTGTAGGTGATGTAGCATGTAGTATATAATGTAAAAGTACTGTACAGGGCATTGTATAAAGTTAGTTAGATAAAGGCAGGGAACACACTTGACTGTTTTCGTGCGCATTTTCTGCACTGAGAACTCATATTAATCAATGGGCTAGTTCACACTTAACCTCCCTGCTGAGCACGGGCTATGCCGCCGGGAGGCACCGCTCAGGCCCCGCTGGGCCGATTTGCATAATTTTTTTTTTGCTGCACGCAGCTAGCACTTTGCTAGCTGCGTGCAGTGCCTGATCGCCGCCGCTACCCGCCGATCCGCCGCTATACGCGTCGCCGCAGCCGCACCCCCCCCCAGACCCCGTGCGCTGCCTGGCCAATCAGTGCCAGGCAGCGCTGTGAGGTGGATCGGAGTCCCCTTTGACGTCACGACGTCGATGACATCATCCCGCCCCATCGCCATGGCGACGGGGGAAGCCCTCCAGGAGATCCCATTCTTTGAACGGGATCTCTTGATCTCCGATCGCCGGCGGCGATCGGAGGGACTGGGGGGATGCCGCTACATGAAGAAAAAAAAAAAACAAAAAAAAAAAAAAACGTATTTGCTGCCCCCTGGCGGATTTTGACAAACCGCCAGGAGGGTTAAAGGAGTTGTCAGGTAAAATTAACAAAATGAGGTTTACTCACCTGGGGCTTTCTCCAGCCCCTTGCAGCCAACTGTCCCACGCCGACCGCTCCACTCTCCGCCACCGTCCCGGGCTCCCCACACGGTGCAGAGGCCGACCGCGGAGTCGGACTTACTGCACCTGCGCGAAATGCTGCTGTCAATCATGGCCACGTGGTCCGCAGCATACTATGCAGGCACAGAACTACTGCGCCTGCGCAGTGCACCGCGGACCGTGTGGGGAGCCCGGGACGGCGGGGGAGAGTGGAGATGTCGGCGTGGGACAGTCGGCTGCAAGGGGCTGGAGAAAGCCCCAGGTGAGTAAACCTCATTTTGTTAATTTTGCCTGATGATTCTTTAATGGGCTTGATTCACTAATAGCGTGCCTTATCAAAGTTAACACAGCAAACTTATGCCTGCTAACTGGCAATGACGAGAGCTCCACTCATCCTGCCCTGAGCCCCTGCGGGTTCGTAGCGCTCGCTTTGCTACTCTGATAAGGCGTGTTAACTTTAATAAGGCATGCCATTTGTCTTCGTGAATCAAGCCCAATATGTTTTTCGTGCGTAGAAAAAAACCTGACATTCTGCATGATGACTCTGCACATTTTGTCAGTTTTCTCTATCAATTACATCAGCTGCTGTGAAAAAACGTGTGCGTTTTCCTGCATAGAAACACTTAGTGTGCAGAAAAAGTACGCAGAAAAATGAGCGCAGAAAACTGAAAGACAAGTGTTTTACCTGCCAAAGACAATAAATACAGTAGGTGATGTAGTATCAACTATACATTGTAATATACCAGTTGTCGTTCGTAGTTCATTGTACAGTATATAAGTATAAGTGTGTAGTGTTGGGTATATTTAATTTACAGTAAGTGTACTTTGTATTTATTATTTATAGAATCATATACAGTATATAAGTTTATTTTTATATTGAGTTTATATAAGACTGCGTTTGCTGCTGTATAAATTTTTCAGTCTTATTTACGTAAAAAAAAAAAACCACAACAGCATAGGACTGGTCAGTCACTGACAATTTTTTAACAGTTAAAAGTTAACAGTCACTGACAATTTTACAGAATTCCACTAAAGCAAACTATTAGCATCCTTCCTGAAACTGAAGGAATTTAAAACGAAATACAAAAGAACCTACCCTTGTTAACTTATTTGTAATATCTCTTAACTGTTTCTCTACATTAAATGCGTTTTTTACAGCTCTCCAGTGAATGGCATTTTTGTGACACCACGCAGAAGGATTTTCACTATCAAAGTAAAACATAAAAGAAAAATCATAAATTGTCCAAAAACAACAGATTTAATAACCTTAACAAACAAATGTATTTCCACACAAACAACAGCAACAATACTTTTATGCCAGTTATGCACCACAATATATGCCAGTTACACACTGCAGTATATGCAGTATCTCATAAAGGAGCAGATTTTATTTAAAGAGAATCTGTAATCTAAAATTCTTACAATAAAAAGCCATACCATTCTATTCATTATGTTCTCCTGGGCCCCTCTGTGCTGTTTCTGCCACTCCCTGCTGCAATCCTGGCTTGTAATTGCCAGTTTTAGGCAGTGTTTACAAACAAAAGACAGAGTGTGATAGGCTGAGAGTAGCTCAGTGTGAGTCATGCAGAGACTGCAGGGGGCCTGGAGAGGGTGTGTATAGCTTCTATCCAATCACAAGCAGAGCTGCACATTCCAGCCTGAGTCCGACAGAGGAAAAAAGATTAGATCATATAACAGAGATAATACAGCCACTGTGCAACTAGGAAAGGCTGCAGTAAGACAGAGCACATTAGAACAGGAATAGGAACTTATAGGATAGAAGAACTAAGGCTGAATTTTTTTTATTAAGATAGGGCAGAGAGAATTGAAGAAAATCTAGTGCAGGAGTGGAGCAGCAGAGGAATAGAGTGTCCAATCAGGATCCTTGATCCAAGCATCTGCTCCATTTTTGCACCAGTTCTGCTGCAGTTTTTCCTTGCACTAGTTTTGATAAAACTCCTCTTGCGTACTACATACTAGGCATGGTCAATGAAAAACCAATAATTCAAAGTTGATAGAGGATTATGCAAATTTTGTATAATCCTCTATCAATTTAGTAGCTTGTAAACTGATCAAATTGGAAAGATTTATTGGTCCATTTTCAAGCTGCATAAAATTTGCATACAAAATGTGCACAATCCTGCATGAACAATCCCTACAAAATGTATTTGCCTGTTGCCCATTTCATGCTCCATTTCTATAGAAATAACACCCTTTTCCTGGTGACCAAGTTGGTCTCTAACTTAGAATAAAAGTAATGATTTTACGCTTAATTGTATCATTTTGTGCCATTTACAATGAACATCCATTCACTTTATAGTTAAGCCTTAAAGGGGACCTAAACCTTCTAACACAACTCTATTTCTAGGTGTAGGGCAACAAAAAAAGAACGGCATAGAACCTGCTCACAGGAATCTAAAGTGTACCTTTGTTGCTTTCTGGTTCTAATGGAGCCCAGTGATGTGATCATTCTGGCTAATGATTCCCTATTCCATTGGTTGATGGTGAATCATCTGCAGCCTAACGTTTTCTGCTCACTTTAGCCAAATGCTTCGGCTTACATTTCAAAGCATACATGTAGGACTCTTATGGATCCTTAGCGGATTTCCCCAGTCTCTGTGTGTGCTTTCAAATGCGTTCGATTTGTGTGCTAGAGTAAGCAGAAGAATATGGGAGGCTACAGGTAATTTTCCATCAACCAATGGAGTAGTAAATAATCAGTCGGCCTGATCACGTGACAGGCGTTACAAACCCAACAGGACAAGCATAATGTAGGTGATCACTGTTTGCAGCAGGATATAACAAGGCAGGATACATAAATAAGCAAGTGGTGTTTATTAACCACTTGTGTAACAGCAGTCTCTGGTCCCTTAAAAGAGTCATCAGGCAAAAAAATGGGTCCCCTGCTCTACTTACTCTGGGCTTCCTCCAGCCCCTTGCAGATGACACGTCCCATGCCGCAGCTCAATTTTCGGCCCAGGATCCCCTGCTAGTGCAGACGGCAACCTCCTCTAGTGTGCCTGCAATCAAGTCCACATTGTCCGCGGTTTACTGCACAGGCGTCAAAGTCAACAATTGTCAAAGTCAACAATTCTTAATTGAAGGTCTTCTGAGAGCTCTTTTGTGTGAGGCAGCATTGACAACAGGCAATGCTTCTTGGGAAATGCAAACCCAAAACTGGTGAGTGTTTTTACAGGGCAGGGCAGCTGTAACCAACACCTCTAATCTCATCTCATTAATTGGACTCCAGCTGCCTGACACCTCACTCCAATTACCGTATTTTTCGGAATATAAGACGCTCCGGCATATAAGACGAACCTAGATTTAGAGGGCAAAAATCAGGAAAAAAAAACTAAACTAAACCTAGGTGCGTCTATGGTGCAGGGGCTTCTTATGGACCTCTAACTCCCCCAAAACTGTCTTTATCTAAGCTACACTGCCCATCTATACTAACACCTGCTACACTACACTTCACTTTACCCCTGCTGCCCCCATCAACTACACATTACTTCACTAACCCCTACTACAACTACACTACACTACACTACACTACAGTATACTACACTTCCCTCACTAACATCTGCAGCCAACCCAAACTACACTACACTTCACTAAGTAACCCCTTCAGCCAACCCAAACAACACTACACTACACCCCTGCTGCATCTCACCTGATCCTGTCGCCGCGATCCTCCCCTCCTCCATCTGCCTGTCATCACCCGAGAGTCGCAGCAGCCGTCATCTGAGGGTCCCATTAGGTGTCATCAGAGGGTCCAGCAATCCCATCCAGTATCCCCGCTCTTTAAGTGTCCAGGTTGCCGGATCCTCTTCGCTGCAGTCATGCTTGTATGCAGCCCCGGGGTGATCACGCGGTGATTACGCGCTGCCGGGGCCGCCTTCCTCCATAGTTACAGCGTCCTCTTCTTAGATACAGTGCCCCGTTCTGCGTGACGAGCGGCGCACGTGCGCCTGACGTCATGCGTGACCCCGGCGCACATGCGCCGCTCGTCACACAGAAGGGGGCACTGTATCTAAGAAGAGGACGCCGTAACTATGGAGGAAGGCGGCCCCGGCAGCGCGTAATCACCGCGAGCCTGCATACAAGCATGACTGCAGTGAATTGGAGCCGGCGACTTGGACACTTAAAGAGCGGGGATCAGTCGGGGATACTGGATGGGATTGCTGGACCCTCTGATGACGGCTGCTGCGACATTGGATGACGGCGGACAGACGAAGGAGGCTAGGATTGCGGCGGCAGGATCCGGTAAGTATGTTATGGGGCGAAAATACCGTACCTTTGGAATATAAGACGCACCCACTTTTCCCCCCCAGTTTTGGGGAAGAAAAAGTGCGTCTTATATTCCGAAAAATACGGTAGCTCTAGATGTCTTTAGTCTAGGGGTTCACATACTTTTTCAACCTGCACGGTGAATGTTTACATGGTGTGTTCAATAAAAACATGGAAACGTTTAATTATTTGTGTGGTATTAGTTTAAGCAGACTGTGATTGTCTATAGTTGTGACTTAGATGAAGATCAGACCACATTGTATGACCAATTTGTGCAGAAATCCATATAATTCCATACATTCACATACTTTTTCTTGCTACTGTATATATATCAGAACACAGTACAAGATCACAAAGCAGAGACAAGGTCAAAGGCTAACCAATAATCAGATACCAAATAATCGGATAACAGAACAGGACCAGGAATACAGGAGACCAGAGTTCAGCAAGCACAGGGGAAGCTATGTGATGTTCTGGCACCTCCTGTAATGAGAGCTGGTGTTGTATAGGGGGAGTGATGGGTGTATCAGCAGATAGGTATACAAAGTCTTATGCTGGATACACACCATGCGTTTCCGCGTCGAATGCGTCCGTCGATACGCGTCGATTCGAATATTTCCGAGCATTTCCGAACGCATTTCGATGATTTTTTGGTCGATTGCCATGTAAAGTATGGCAAATCGACCTAATGATCCATCGAAATGTGAATCGGACATGTCGGAAATAATCAACTCGATGCGTATCGACGGACGCAACGAACGCGGAAACGCATGGTGTGTATCCAGCATTAAGCAGGCTGACATCTGCTGGCAGGAGTTGGAAGTCCCAGAAACTCCAAAAGTCTAATGCCATTTGCAGGTGAGATTGTAGATTGGAAGTTAATCCAAAAGTAGTGCACAGCCCTTTGCTGGTAGATATAGGAAGTACATCAGTCCTGCACACCAGCAGGTAAAGCAAGTCCTGAATGGGCTCCTAACAGCAGGACTCCATAAACAAGTTTATTTTTATTTCATTTTGAAGGCCTACCTGTGCTGACTGATCCAGGAAAGCTGCAGTGGGAATTATGTTGTTTCTCTCTCCCCTGCAGAGGAACAAACATAACTGCCAATCATGCAGTGGTGGATGTGATGTTTAGGTCATCCTTGGCATATCTACCTTAATGCACCATACTAAGTCCTAGGTCTATGTAGGACAGGCACTGACAAAATAACTACCAGGGTACACGATAGTCAACAGGAAAACAGCCATCATGTTTTGTGTAAGTTTGCATCCTATTTGAGGTTAATAACTCAATAAGAGGCATGAACAGCATTCTGAAGTGTAATG
The DNA here is from genome assembly GCF_040937935.1 of Hyperolius riggenbachi. NCBI lineage: Eukaryota > Metazoa > Chordata > Amphibia > Anura > Hyperoliidae > Hyperolius > Hyperolius riggenbachi. The sequence continues at coordinate 280,231,366 of NC_090647.1, forward strand.
CGTTTCTGCTGAGAAGTATTGGTTTACACTTTCCATGCACCTAGATGCAGAACCACTGTTACAGTGTGTTCTTGTTTATGACTGTTAATCGTGGTGATCCCTTGTTAGGGCTGGTACACACAGGCGTTTTTGTGGTGTTTTTTTGTGATCTACCGCCATCCTATTCAAGTGAATGGGAACGTTTAGCGTTGGCTTTTGCAGGCTTTCATAAAAGCCTGGCGGTAGGATCCCGCCATTGCGTCTCGCCTTGAAAGCAACATGTTGCTTTCAGAGGCGGTAAACGCCAGGAAACAATTGCAGAGACCCAAACTGCTAGTCTTGAAGGCTTCCTAAAAGCCTTCAAAACCTAGCGTCTAAACGCCGGCATTTGAACGTGAAGCTGAGTGAAAGCTTGGCAGAAGCCTGAGTGAACCAGCCCTTAGTGACAAATCTTGTGAGTAATATATTAGGAAGGCAGGAATTTGTATGTAAAGCCTTGCCTGTTCATCACTATTTATCCCTCTATAAGTTGGCGCCTGCAGTGTTTGTAGACAGCTCCCCTTTCCCTTAGATAAGGGCGAAAAATGAAAGCTTAGCAATGTGTTTTCATTAGTAGAATGGCCCCGACACTTGCATGTCTGCATATATTAAAGCAAAAAGAAAAAAAATACCACCTCCTAACCTTCAAGTGTCATCCCAAAATTCTAGGGTAACCTCTTATAAAGATATCAGAAAGCTGTAATGATTCAGGATCAACTGCTGCTTCCATTCGAGGGAAACCTGCTTTCAGTAGAAACATTACGCTGACATTCCATGGAGTTCTATCAGTCAGTACCGAATTCACCCGTAAATTTACATAAAATCAGGAAGTACATACTAGTTTCTTATCTGGGAGCTGCAGTGTTTTCTGCACAATGAATGCTCCAGATCTCTGAACAATAAGCAAAAGCAACTTACACCAATCAAAGGAAATGGGAGAGAGAGGATTTAGTGTTGAATCAAAGTGCATTGTGAGCAAAGCGGTCAGAACCACAAGGAGCAGGAGATTTATTATGGCTATTGTTGTTATTTTTATTTACAAATAATTCATAGTGCACATTTATGATAGGCTTCAATTCAGGTTACAGGTAGCCATATTTTTTAGCAAAGAAATTAACGGATATCTGGTCGCTAGATGTGTATAGAGTGCTACTTTTCTTAATTGTATATAGATTCAATGGATCACTAACTTAGTGCAGCCGTGGATAGTCAATATCTAAACAACTTTAACAAATTGGTCTATGCACATCTTTTTTTAGGTGATCCAGAAGTGAAAAAAAAATGTATTGCACATAATCTCAGTGTTTTTAAATAACACTTTACTGCTACTATGCTGAAAGATACCGCAATGTACCGCACATTCCTGGAACTGAAAAAAGACCTAAAGAAACTTGCACAGCTGGACAGCGACATCTTTTTCTTGACTACATGCAAAAAGGAGAACCTTATACCACAAGGACTGAGGATACAGAATCCCACCCTGCATACATACAATAGCAGGTTTGCAGAACAAATCTGCAGGAGGAGCTCAGAGAGAGTACGAAACAACCTAATAAAAATCTGCTATAACATGAAGAGGATTGTAAAGGACCATATACAAAGTCTGAAATCATCTTTAACTGATGACCCCACAGGACCATGGGTACAGCTACAGACCTTTTATAGGAAATTGCAGAGGATCTTAATTAAAAACAAGAAGAAAAAACTTCAGAGACTCAAAATAAAGAGTGGACACTTGGATACCGCAGCAGCAGAGAAAGAGCAACCCACAGGTGTCATTAACCTTTCCTCTTATCAGGCCACTGAAGCTGAAATGGCAGTACTGTCCAAAGGCCTGTCATTTTGCCCTGCAAAGCCCATAGACAAGATTGCACTCTGTGGTGATATGGAACAATTCTTCAGGAAGCTACGTCTCAAGGAACACTACTATGACAAGGAATCTTGCAACACTACTGATAATGAGCCAACACACACCAGATCCACAAAAAAACGCGGATGGACCCCTGTAGCTAGAAAAAATCCTACCCTGGACAAATACATCAACAAATTTAGACGCCAAATCTCTGGCAGGGTTCTGAATAAAAGAAAAAAACACTGGCTCATAACATAACATTGCAAGAGCAACAAGCTATCACATTCCTTAAGGAGAACAAGGACATTATTATTAAACCAGCGGATAAAGGGGTGCCATAGTCATCATGAACACCAGTGACTATATCCAGGAGGCACAAAGACAGTTGTCTAACACCATGCACTATGCCAAATTACAGGAGGACCCAACAAAAAGGTACAGGATGGCACTCAATAGGATGGTAAAGAAATTGCCCGTAAACACCAGGCTTCATGTACAGACTCTTATCCCGGAAAAGCCGAGAACTGCCTGCTTTTACATGCTTCCCAAAGTCCACAAAGAGGGGAACCCAGGCAGGCCCATAATCTCAGTGAATGGAACTCTCACAGAGAATATCTCAGGGTGGTTGGAAAACATTTTGAAGCCTCTAATCTGTAAAAGACCCAGCTACATACAGGATACTACACACCTCCTGAACCAACTGGCAGCCATTGGCCCAGTGCCTGGAGGCACCATTCTTGCCACTATGGATGTAGAGTCTCTGTACACCAACATTCCCCACAATGATGGTATTGCGGCCTGTCGCAAATATCTTCAAGGTTTGGGCACACCTATAAACTCAATTGCTGGACTAATGAGATTCGTTCTCACCTACAATTATTTCACTTTTGGGGAGGACCTCTATTTACAGCAAATGGGAGTGGCAATGGGCTCACGGTTTGCACCGCAGTATGCAAATTTCTTCATGGCAAAGATTGAAGAAGAATACCTGAATACTTGTCATATAAAACCCATGGCCTACTTCCGTTTTATCGACGACATCTTGATCATCTGGTCTGCAAGTGAGGAGGATCTTATCCAATTTCACAGGAACTTCAATGCCTTCCATCCCACAATCAAACTGAAATTGAGCTACTCTCACAGGGAGATTAACTTTCTTGACAACACCATATACAACAGAGAGAACAGCTTACAAACGTTCATGTACCGCAAACCGACGGATCGTCCCACATACCTCAGGTATGACAGTTTCCACCCCAAACATATAAAGAATTCCATAATTTACAGCCAGGCAATAAGATGCAATCGGATCTGTTCTGACAAGGATGACAAACACCTGGATTACCTGAAGAAGAATTTCATAAAACAGGGATACAATCCTCTAATGGCTGAGACCTAAATCAAGAAAGCTAACAACATCCCTAGGACTCAGCTCCTGGAGTACAAGCAGAGCCAGGAAGAGAGCCGTGTCCCACTGGTAGTAACCTACAACCCACGCCTGGAAATCTTAAGAAAGATTGCAAAAGAACTTCATCCTGTTCTACACAAGGATCAGAGACTGAAAAAGATATTCCCTGAACCTCCCCTCCTAGCGTTCAGACAGCCACCCAATCTTAAGCAGATGATAGTGAGGAGTGCCTTAAATAGGCAAGAACAGAATGGAACATTCCCCTGCCGAGGGAAAAAGTGTGGGACCTGTAAACACATCCATTCCACTGACAGGATACTAATACCAGGTACACAACAGGAATACAAAGTACAAGGCACCTTTTTCTGCGACTCATCTAATGTGGTATACGTGATCATGTGTGCAAAATGCCCCAAAGGAATTTATGTGGGAGAAACAAGTCAACCACTGCGTGATCGCATGACACACCACAGATCCACTATTAACAGCAGGAAAAAGGATATTGCAAAATATACTGATCTCCCAATACCAACACACTTTTGTTTACCTGGACACAGTTTAAGCGATTTTCGCGTCACTGTATTAATGGGTGGCTTCAAATCGGGAAACATGAGACTAACACAAGAAACTAAGTTTATACATTGGTTCAAAATTGTAGAAGATGGTTTAAACAAGGACTCTTCTTGTGCTGGTACGATGGGTTTTAAATGCCACAATTCTTTTAATTTAAATTTTTCTATCTTTTCATTCATTTTTATGCCATATGCTGTGTAAGATGGAATTCACTGTCACTATTCATTTTATTTGCTTTCAGGTGCTGGCTTTAAATGCCACAATTGTCTTAAGCTTAGAATTAATGGTGCATGTAACCAGGCCAGTTACCATTTGAATTCGGAATTTACGATGTCTCTTCATCACTAGAGTCTGCTTTATGTCATGTTGAGGATTCTATTGATCTTATCACTTTAGATAGGATGCCTGGGAAAGCCTCCTCAGTAACAGTTAAGGCATCTAATTACATTTATGTTTGCTAAAGAATGTTTCTCCTCTGTATGTCAGTGTATATAAGCTGTGTTTTTCAGTTTTGGTCAGGAACCAGTCCGACGAAGGCTTTTTATAAGTCGAAAGCTCACTGTTTATCCATCTCTAAGTTAGCCAATAAATGGTATCATCCTGATTCAAAACTTCTTGCTTTTACTCATGGCTAACACGGTACAACACTTTACTGCTCCTTTTTTTAAATAGCAAAGAGCCAAAAACGCGTGGACGGCCAGGCGGGTCATGTGCTTACACGCACAGAACTTAGGGGCCCCTCCTACCTATGCGTTTTGCGTCATCTGACGCCCTGAGGAAGCGTCAGATGACGCGAAATGCGTAGGTAGGAGGAGCCACTAAGTTCCGTGCGTGTAAGCACGTGACCCGCCAGGCCGTCCACGCATCGATGCCAGGTTCGGCGCGGTAGAACCACAGCTTTGCATCGTAGCGGTATGCTGACTGTTTGCACAGAGACCAGAACAGCCCAGTGGTGAGTGACTATAGCACCCGCATAGCAGAAAGGAGATATCGCTGCTGTAACACTGTGGAAATGGTCTGTGAGGCACTTAAATTGAGGAGAAGTCACCGTGATGTTGAAGAACGCAAGTATATCTTTACCCTACCAATTGCTACTGTGGCCTAACCTGCTGTGCTAAAAAACGCTGTGCTGCCATTGTCTAACAAGCATGCTAATACTTGGACTGGTGATACAGAGGGATTGAAAGTCTGCTCTGCCGGCCAACTATATATGCAATCTTTTGCAACAGCTTATGGACTTTATCCGTCTTATAGGGAGGCAGCTGCTGTATGTTTGTTGTAGCATAGATGACTGCATGTGTGATCAGCAGGTGGTTGCTTGACTGCAGCGACGAACTGAGTCAGTATGACCGCCGTCCCTGAAAACAAGTAAAGCCATTTAAAAAGTTGTGATTTAATGGCCCCTATGTGGGTTTAAAGATTTTCTGTGCAGAAAAAGATTTTAGATATTTGTACTGTTTTTGGCTCTTTGCCATTTAAAAACACTAAGATTAAGTATGTGCAATAATTTTTTTCACTTCTGGATCACCTAAAAAAGATGTGCATAGACCAATTTGTTAAAGTTGTTTAGATATTAGCCATATTTTTTTAACCTTTTTTCTTTTTTCCATAGTACATCCACCAACATACACACACACACACACACACACACACACACACACACACACACAAACAAGCTTCAAACTTTACATATATTTTATTGACATTGTGCCATACGCTCCTTAGCCTTATTTTAGGAGATATTTTTTCATCTCCTGCTTAAAATAACTTTTTAGCACTCTTGAATAAAAAAATAAATAAATAAAAAAAAAAACTTTGAAGCTTGCTGGTAGCTTAAAATGTATTTTATTGATAAGGTGTGAAAATATCACCCAGGAGAAAAAGAGAATTGCATATGGCTCAGTATATGGCCAACATTCTGGACTAGTAATAGCCCTAGGCACCTACGGTAACTTTAGCACGTGTTTACACTTTTCCTATGGCCACCTTATGTCACAGCATAAACCAGCTAACAGTAGCCAGTGTCAGGCAAATAGTAGTCTGCTCTCAGATAACTATTCAGCCTGTAGGAGGCCAGTGACAACATCCACTGTACTGCCTGGGAAAGGGAGTGGGGCTGTGTGCAAGCTGTCATCACTGTCTTCTGGCATGAACTAAATCGTTTTCTGGTCTGAAAAGGAAGCATTTTACACACAACTTTGTGAGAAGAGAGCAAGCAGATGCAGCAAGCCGCTGCAATAGGGAAATAAGAAAAAAATGCAGCACAAATGATCACACCACAGTGAGATACCAATATGCCAACAAATGTAGAATGTGCCCAGCCCCATTATATTCCTGCATATTGCACCAAGTTCAAATGCACAACACGAAAGGAGGTTTGTAGGGAAGATGTTCCTGTCACAAAGAACTGAGGTCCTACCTAAATATTGTGACCACTGAAACTGACAAAAAGAAGGGATAGACAATCAATTTCAATATAAAATTCAGGTAAGGTTACACTATGCACATTGTGGTAGAATGTAAATTTGAACCTATGCATTCCGTTTTAGTACTGCACCTGTTTCGCCTGCATTTTAAATAGCGGTTGATGAGTTACCATGCACTTTGACATGTGATTGGCGGCCGTTTTGAAATCTGTCACAATATGCCACATGTGCCTCACGACAGACCTAGCGAACACTTTGCTTTAGAGCAACAATTTATATGGTGGTTTGTTTATAGCAAGTCAGCAACCAATGGGACTATATAGTGGTGCAGTACTTTTCATACTACAGTATGGTTTTAAATGAAAAGAAAAAAAATACCAACCAAGTCATAACTAGATGTAGATGTGCCAAAGAGAACTGACAGGTAAAGCTTCATACTCAAACAAGTTAATGAATAGTGTTACACAGACAGACTGTTGTGGCACATTAACTTTGCTCTATTCTAATGTCCAGGATACTTGAGGTCAGCGGGGATGCTTAAAAACGGTCAGCTTCGGCTGTGCAGAATGATTGTAGTAGGGAACTGCATGACATTTTTATCCCTAACTGCAGCCTGTGTGCATTGTAGCCTAGTATACAGCTTCCCATATCAGGTACAGTATGTTCACCCAGACACCCATGTTGATTATTTTCTTATACAACTAAAAGATAAAACATCTTCCACTGACTGCTCAGTGGGAAACACATGACACTTTATGACATTAAAAACACTGCTGCTGAGTACTGTAAAAAGCAGTCCTTTTGTTTTTAGTAAGATTCTAGAGAAGAGCTTGCAAGTTGCAACACATCACATTTCGTCAGAAGCAAAGATATTACAAAATGAAGAAACACCATTCCTGTATTCACGCAGTGCTATTTTTACCACGTTTTAGAGTAGTGTGTATGCTATAGTGGCAGGTCAGAGAAAGAATACAGTAACAATTACTGGTAAAATCAAAGCTTGCTAGTAAGTAGTTAGCTCTGCCCTTCTAGCTTTAGGGTCCTAGGATTAATTAATAAAGAGCACTGTCTGCACAGTGCTTGTATGTTGCTGGCTTTTTTATTTCCTCATTGCTTTCCTGTTTGCTACTCAGCCCAGGGATACACTAATTTAATGTACATCTGATTAATATGGTAGACACCCTTCCTGGGACAAATAGCAGTATGAATGGTCCAATCTTCTCTTTTGAAAACCTCTGCAATAAAATATGTACCAGTAATACAAAGTGAAGTACGGTCTGGTGTTACGGTGGTTGTGGAGCAGATATGCTGACAGCAACCCAACAAACGTTGGTTCGGGTAATACATTTAATGACTAACAATACATGGTTTATTGCAAGCTTTCAAATGTAACGTTTCTTCTTCAGGCATAATAGAGAACTAGGGATAGTTCTGATCCAGTTCTGTATAAAAGCCTGAAGCAGAAACTTAATGTTTCAAAAGTCTGCAATTAACCACGTATAGTTCGTTATAACCGGTATTACCGAAATCAACGTTGGTTGACAGTAATACAAAATGAGTTAAGAGTGAAATGACTCCTAAACCACTGAATAAAACAAAAAAAAAAAAATTATTTAGGAATGTTAAAACAGTTAACAGAGCAATGATAGTATGAGAAAGTATCATAAAATTTGGGACCGACTAGTTGCTTACCTGTCAGACCCCGAACAAATCGCGATGATATGTAGCAGATGAGACCCTCGCTATAATGCCTTTTATATGAATAACCAATACAATAACCAATACAAACCTGTCCTGCCTGGACACCCCTCGTCTCTTATCCTCGCCTCTCATCCTCTTCTATACCTATTTTCTGAGCTTTACTTTTCTTATTCCTGTCTCTTCAATTTTGAACTTATTTCTTTCTCCCGATAGGTAAGACTATCTACAGGTACAAAGGCCTTCCCTTAAAGAATCACTAAAGGTTACAATACTTAAAGTAACTCCCCCCTTCTCCCTTCTTAGACTTACCAATATGATACGTACCTAATCAATTATGAATGAAGCTTTTTTCATTTCACATGCATGCCTGCTCTCGCTGGAGGCCAGGTTTCATTTGTTGGTACTAAACAAATTGATAAGGGGTTTGTCTCCTCCCGACCACGGTTGGGTTAATGATGGGTGGTAGACTTCCCCTATATATTGCACTGTCACGATGACCTCCTGATACACATATTTTATGTTCCAAGCTATCAGTGATGTACAAGTATACTGTAATTGAAATTAATGACTAGCCTTATAGGATGTGCTTACATTTTCTCAAAAGTATTGTATATGTATTATTGTACTGATGTTGTACCTGTACCATTGTAAGTGTTAAGTTACGTTACAAATTGTACACTTTTTATTATAAAACTTTCAATAAAAATAATTTAAAAGAAAACAGTTAGAGTGGATTTGTTCTTATGAGATTTCAAGTGTTTTCTACTAATATAACAAACCTATCCCCCCAAAAAAAATGGTTGTTGGGCCACTATCCCCCTCTAGTGTAATTTTCTTGAAAGCACAAAAAGTAAAGCCTGCGCTAGACTAGATGATAAGGGATAGATCAAAAGGAAATACAGGTGGGGTACAAAACCAAATTAAATAAACCAAACACAAAAAGTAGTACCAAAGCCCACCATACCTTATTAAAAAAATTGGCTATATCATAAAAAGACACACACATTGCCAAAAGCGTAAACACATATCACAATTTCATGAATACAACAGCGGCATAAGCAATGCATTCAATTCAACCCCCAGCAGTTTATGGTCGTATAAGAGAATTATTAATAGTATGTTGCCAGGCAAATGTAATTAATGTTTAATCTATGGTAGTCTAGCTCAGTGTGATCAGTGGAGTACTCAGGCCTGGCCGTCCTTCAGTACCTCTCGGACAGTAGTAGCAAAGTCCATACGTTGGGTCAGCACCTCCATGTAATAAATAGCTCTCTTTTAGTAAAATATAGTAGTAGCAGTAGGGTATTGTACCGTGTTAGCCATCAGTAAAAGCAAGAAGTTTTAAAATCAGGATGATACCATTTATTGGCTAACTAAAAGTGAATAAAAATAAAAAAATATTTTTATTCATTTTTAGTTAGCCAATAAATGGTATCATCCTGATTTAAAACTTCTTGCTTAGTAAAATATAGCGCTTTATTTAAAGAGACTCTGTAACAAAATGTTCAGCCTTATTTCTTATATCCTATAAGTTCCAAAACCTGTTCTAATGTGGTCTGGATTACTGCAGCCTTTTCTAGTTGCACTGTCTCTCTAATAGATCTAAACTTCTTTTATTGTCAAGCCTTGTCAAAATTATAAACCGTTACAGTATTATGAAATCAAATACTTCACAAGTCTCTTAACTCACCTAGATTTGCACTGTTGAAAAATGTAAAGCAGAGTGGCAAAGTCATTTCCTCCTCCAGCCATACTGGATAAACTTTCATGATTCTGCTCAAGCTCCTTCTGTCTCTGAGACTCCCCTAGAGAGAGTAAAACAAGGTAATAATGATAGCAATGTAGAATATGGCATACATTACTGTCAAATAATCAAAAACACAAAATACTGTATTGCTTTTCCTAGCAAGTAGCATAGCTTCCTTGTGTGGAGTCAGCAGATAAGGCAGCTACTAGATCTGACATGTCAGCCCACTACCCGTAAAGCCCAATCCACACGATACGATTCTTTGTGCAATTCAATTACAATTCTATTAGAATCAGAATCAGAATCATTTATTTCGCCAAGTACAACGGGGGTTGTACCCGGAATTATTTTTGGCACATACAGGGTCGGTGATGGTACAGCAAAAACGCAAGCAGTAATGTACATTACATTTTGTAGTGAGTACACAGTGCATGGAACATAATACTTAGTTACATAGAAGGTCCTGAGGAGACATCCAGTGCTATGTGAGTGGAGCGCTACCTTCTCTGCAGCGCTCAACAGCTCTGCAGCTTATTTGGATGCCCCCCAGAATACCTGGAAAGAAGCGTAGAGAGATATAGAGAGTAGAAGCTTACAGGCGGACCCAGGAGAAGGACTGGAGAGGGTAATCCGCTGCCGTATAAGGCACTCAAACGCTTCTGCAGCGATACTTGAATCAGATGCCCCCCCAGTCCAACCCTGGGGAAGAGGGAGAGATACTAGAGAAGATGCAAGAGAAAAGGAAGGAAGATAAAGAGAAAGTGAGAGAGAAAGTGAGGAGAGAGAAGAGAAAGGAGAGTGTCCCTGGGCATTGCCGTAGCTGGCTAGTGGACTGGTTGAACGTCCCAGTGGCCGTCGGTGCAGTTGGACAGTTTGCAAGCCTGATGTGCAACAATGGGGCTGCAGGCACAGTGGTGGTGGGGCTCGGGACTTCTGATAGCCCTTTTGTACCTGCGGTGGAGAGCGGTAAAGGAGAGCATGGGTCCATGCTGACTGAGGCCTAGTCAGCAGCCCCAGTATGGTGGCTTAAGAGTCCAACAATGGGCACAGGAGACCCAGCACGGTGGTGCAGCTTAGAACGTCCGGCCCTGTTGTACCTGTGGAGGTGCTGGAGGTGGTAGTGCTGGGGGTAAGACTCTCGGTGGAGGGCATGGTTCCCGGAGACCATGCTGGGAAGACTGGGACCAGTGCAGTGCGGGGATCAGCTGCCTACCGTGCCTATGGATGGGGCTGATGCTGGTCCTGTGCTGGTGCGTCAGAGTCCGGGGAGCCAGAGCGGCTCAGATGATCCGCAGGGTAACGGCATGGTCTTTGGAGCAGCTGAGAGCGGCGGCCCGATCATCTGGTCAGCAGAGTACAGTGGCGGCCTGGTCTCCGGCTGCAACCACCGATCAGCTGAGAGTGGCGTTGGAGCAGCAGCTGATGCGAGTGTCGTCCCTGGCAGCAGCAGCGGCGGTGAACATGAGGTGGCATGGGCAGAGAGCGGTGTCTCTGCAGTAGTTGTTATGTCCTGGCTACCCCAGCTGCAGTGATCCATCCTCCGGCAGAGCATAGCACATGGGACGGAAAGTGTCAGTCCTCCCAAGCTCCTAGCAGCTTGCGATGTGCACCCGAAGCCCCCGTATCTTTACCAGGAGGGTGGAAGAGATCGGGTGGGTGCGAGCGGGGAGATTGCAGGCCAGCTGATCAGCACGTGGCTTAATCATGCGGAAGCCCGATCAACTGGCTGCGCACCGGCGGTAGCTGCATGACCCGTCTGCTCACACCCCCGACAGCCAAGCTACAGTAGCGACACAGCCGCATGGATCCTAGCGGCGTCATGTGGGGTCAGTCAGCTGTTGTCTCCCACGTGGCGTGCTGGTCCTCAGTGCAAGCGATGGGGAGCCGGAGCCCGTGAAGCGAGCAGACCCCACTCTGCGGCGATGGAGTAAGGAAGCTGGACGGAGCCTCCGCTGTGAGTCATGGCCAGGGGGGGACCCAGGAAAGGGAGAAAAAGAGAGATGTTGCCGGAGCCCTGTGGCCGTGGCTTCCTATCCAGGCGCCATCTTGATCACGTACAGATCACGTATTAACGATCCGATTAAATCAGACATGTCCGATCGGGATTCGATTCGATTCAATTTGCCATTGCAAAACAATGGCAAATCGAATTGAATCGAATCCCGATCGGACATGTCAGAGTTATTATTATTATTTAGTATTTATATAGCGCCGACATCTTCCGCAGCGCTGTACATAGTATATAGTCTAGTCACTAACTGTCCCTCAAAGGAGCTCACAATCTGATCCCTACCAGAGTCCTAGGTATGTATCGTGTAATGTATGTACTGTAGTCTAGGGTCAAATTTTTTTTTTTTAGGGTGGAGCCAATTAACTTATCTGTATGTTATTAGGATGTGGGAGGAAACCGGAGTGCCCGGAGGAAACCCACACAGACACGGGGAGAACATACAAACTCCTTGCAGATGTGGACCTCGTTGGGATTCGAACTGGGGACCCAGCGCTACAAAATGAGAGCGCTAACCACTATGCCACCGTGCTGCCAGTTAATTGGATCGTAAATAGACCGCACAAAGAATCGTATTGTGTAGATGGGGCTTAGCATTTGCTCAGGAGCCAGAGATCACCACTTCATTTCCATGAACAAATACATATTTTTATCTAGAATGATTAAACAATAACACATTTTTTGCATTTTAGCCAAAAACATGGTGGTTGAAACATTAAAGTGACATTTTTTTCCTTTTAAAGGACCACTATTGCAAAAAAAAGTGAGCAGTTAAGATCTGACAGAACCGACAGGTTTTGGGCCAGTCCATCTCCTCATGAGGGATTCTCAGGGTTTTCTTTGTTTTCAACAGCATTTCCTGAACAGCAGTTTAACTGCCAAAATAGTAGGATACCAGCCAGCCTCTTTCCTCACTTGCACACTATTTTGTCAGTTAGACTTTGCAATTGCTTTTCAGGAAATGCTGTTGAAAACAAAGAAAACCCTAAGAATCCCCCATGAGGATTCCATTTGCGCCTCACACGCCGCTGGCTTATAGCATGACATCACACGCACCAGGTGCTATATGCCGGTGGCTTGTGAGGCGCAAACAGAAAACGAAGAACTGGTAGACGAATGGGCACCACACAGTGAGTGACACAGGACAGGTAATGTATAAATGTACACACAGAGGCACATTTATACACTAGAGGGACAGCAACGAGGCGGAGGACTCGGCCAATACCTGAGAGATTTCAAGCTGAAATTGATCGGGAATTGGCCTGCGGTTTATGGGCAGCCACTGTTCTTTCTAATCAGAATCAAATCAGAGAGATATTTGTCACTTGGTCAAAATCAGCCCATCATCGCTAGATGTATGGGCACCTTTTAGTTTTCTGGAGTCGCCAATACCAGTTACTTTACAGTCTGATTTTTTGCATTAGGTCTAGTTGCTTCCCTAATCCAATTATAAGCTGTAACCAATGTGATCCTATTGCTTAATGACAGGTATACTCAGCATTATATACCCAGATTTTCCCCATATGGATAATTTGAGGCTTGTTGCTAAACAGACACAATGAAAAAATGTTTTGCATGCTACATACCTGACTGTATAAAGACGTGTTCCACTGACAACATGGCTGCAACAGGAAGGAGCAGGTCTTCACAACCAAGGGAGGTTGCCTTAATCAAAGCACATGCTAGGTTTGGAGATAATGGAAATTCCACAAGGAAACGTCCAAGTCTTGTAACATTACCACACCTTAAAAAGAAAAACAAATTTCACATATTTTAACATCTTTCTTAATAAAAATATGTAACAATAAAGCACTGGGTCTATATATTCAGGAGTACGTAGTATGACCCTTTTCTATGGATTTAGTACATAAGAATTTAGTATAATTTGTGTCCTGGCTTTGTAAGCCATTCACCATTATGGTAGCTAACTGACTCTGCTATGATCAACCAGTATATGTATTCAACATCTGACCACGGTTATCTAGACCTGCCAGCTCATTGTTGTGAAAAACCACTCCCTAAGGACTGAACGTTTCTTCAAGTTTCCAATATAACAGAGAAAGCCTGGACTTTGACCAAGCTGAGGTTATTACAGCTGCTGTCATTCATATATGGACCCTAGGCCACACTACCTTGCTGGATATAACCAAACCAACTAGTGGCTCATAACATAAATCAAAACTAAAAGCAGCACAAGAATACCTGTATTTATCCTTTAAAGCCTAACCAATGGGTTTACACAGATTCCTACTTATTGAGCTTTCAATGTGACAGTGAAAATAGCAATTCAATACAGCGGTCTAAATGCTGTCAGAAAAAAACACGAGGTTTGGACATACTGGTGCTAATCGAGATTTCAAAATGGAATTATCGAAAAATCACTCAGCGGTACCAAAAATGTACATATTATAAAATTCCTAAATTAATTATTTTGCAATTTCAACCATAACATTGTGACTTGTGGTGAAACTCTGATCATTATATCACTACACTAACTTTTCCTCTTACAGATTATGCACAATCAACCGTGCTTAAATTATCATTCTGCAGGGTTATGCACTATACAGGCAACATAATCACATGCAGTGAAGATTTGTACCCACCACCAACACACCAATAATCCTCCAGACTGCGCTCAATCAATCAGCCAGTAGGAATATAGTGCCAAACAGCAAGTTAGACTAAAGACTGGAAAACTGCAATGATTACAGTATATACTTTACTCAAATCTTTGTTTAAAGAGTAACTGTTGGGCATAAAATCAAAAATCAATGCTATATTTTTTATCTGGTAAACAAGTAATAAGGATGCTAACCAGTCAATCCAAAAGTTAAATTCACTATTACTTTTCTTGTTGATAAGTGATCATTTCCCAGTATACCCGACTTATTTGGTACACACAAAATGGGGTACACAAAAAGGAAGTTACAGGGCATGCTGGGTTGTCCTTTTTTGCTTCTCTACTTCCCCTCAGACTTAACTAATGCAGCCTGATTGCCTGAAGTCTCTTTCCCTCCCGTTTTCCCCTCCCACACCTCTGTTCCTCTCTGATTGGCCAATATTTCTCATGCTGAGACAATGCACTGTAAGGCTTGGTGGTATAACTTTTAAAGTCAGCGTGTACGCCCCAGGCTAAAAGCCTAGCTTTTCACCTAGCTGTCCCTACCTGACACACCACTAGCTAACACCTAAACTGTCCCTGCCTAGCACACCACTAGCTGGCCCTAATTAGGACTTAGGTAAGCAAGGCATACAAGCTGATGTAGAAGGCAGATATACCACCAAGAGCCAACAAGACTATGCAGCTGGGTGACATTACATAATAGAGCGAAATGCTCTTGTGGAGGAAGTTACACAGATCACACTAAGAGCTATGGATAAGGGAGCAAGATTGCTCAGAGTGACCGCTGATCTGAGCTCCCGATAACCACCATAAATAAACAAGACACAATGGTTGCACAGTGCGACTGCAGCACTGAGCATCTGATGTCCACCACACTGAGTAACAACGACAGACAACAGATAGACAGTCGGAATGCTTGCCAATCCAATCGCTGCCCCAGCGATAGCAAACATCCACACTGACACAGACAAGACTAACAAGTAGGAGCGTAACAGCAACTTATGGTTACATACACAGGAACAGGACTAGCAGGAACAGACAGGAGGTTTGCTAATCTAATTGCTGCCCCAGCGATAGCAAGCATCCACAATGGCATGTACAAGACAAGAAGGAGCGTAACCAATAGCAACCGCTGCTACAGTCACATCCACAGGAACAGGACCTGCAGGAATACTACCAATCACCAACGTGCTGATGGCAGAATCCAAGCTATCAGGATCGGTAGGACTTCACTGTACCCCCGCGGGTACAGCAAATGTCCAAGCAGGAAAGACAAGGTTAAACAATGAAATACACAATTCACATGAAGGACCCAGCAACCAGCTAAGGCACAGCTGGATGCTATGACGGGCCAGATCTGAAAGGAGGAGCAGGCTTTTCTATAGACATCAGCCAATGGGAACAGACATGCAAATTCCCACACAGCTAAACGGTAATCACTCAATCCTATGTTAGTCTGATTGAAGGCTGCAAGCTGACAACAGAAGGAAAGGATTCTCATTACAAATGCAAGCAATATTATGCAACAATTTGCATGCAGGAAATTCAGAACTGCCTGGTTGCAGTGAAACTGCAACCAACAAGGCAGGCTACAGAAGGGATCCTGACATGCATTTTCTATA